>NC_053163.1:151667714-151768759 GCF_016835505.1 Polypterus senegalus | reverse complement strand
GAGGGCGCTCCACACTTTACCAGCCTCCATCTTGGAGGTGCTGATCGTCATCTCAGCTGCTTAGTGCACATCACATCAGGTCACAGCCCAGTGGAGCCAACAGGACCACGAGAGCGGCCCTGAGGTCAGCAACCCAGACACCTTGATAGAAACAAAAAAATATACTTATTATATTATATTATATTATATTATATTATATTATATTATATTATATTATATTATACTAGCCCGCCATCACATATGGCGGTGTAAGAATAGGAACGGAAAACGGTGAGAAAGGAATTCAGTATAACAAAGGCTTAGGAAACCACCGTCGCAGTTGTTTTATCTTGGTAGAGTAATATATATATTGCTCTACTTTCTCCTATTGTATTATTAATATGTAGCCTTAGAATACCTAATCTCACAGACTTACCACTGTATATAAGGTATTATTCTATATAACTTCTCCCCACCTTCCCTTCTATATCTACAACCTCAGGCAATTAGATGTAGTAAAAAGACAAGCAGGAGTTAAGTTACACATAAAATAATGTATTACTGATAATATTCATAAATAATAACAAAATGCAAAGTACATTTGAATATTGGCAACCATACAACCTGATAAAATGGTGATGTGTAACTCAGGTGGCACACAAACTTGTAGTTACTTAAAATGTCTCTAGTTAAGGCATCGTTGGTGCTCAGCTTTCAGCCACATGTCTGTTCAAAATGGCTGAAGCTGTGCTCTTCATTGTGTTGTCTTCAGTTCAGGGTGTGATGGTCTTCTTCAGTTGTTAGCAAGAGAGAGATACTTCTACATCATCACAGGTTAGCAAGAGAGATGCTTCTTCATCATATGTTGGTTAGAGAGAGAGAATGTGGTTGAGCAAGCAAATTTATAGGTTTTCTGTCCAACCCCTCCAGCCAATCCAGACAGCCATATCTCAGACCAATGGAGGAAACAGAACACCTGCAACCCCCCAAGCCATATGTTAAACATCCTGGCTTCCTTGCAGGGGGGTTGAAAGACTTTAGCAGAGAAATACTCGTCAAACTGGTTTAAGACACATCCCCAAATCCTGTCGTAAAATTACAAAGAAAAGTCGTAAACGGGGTGTTGGGCAAACACGAATGCCTCTCACCAAAGTAACACTAAATTACAAATAAAGACATACAAAACATGTATCAAGTTATATACAAAATCTTACATCACAACAACAGTATAACAAAAAATTCGATTTATTTATTAGAGTGAAAGAAACGAAATTCACTCACAAGCAGTTATATGTTACATTGCCACGATGTAAGCAAAAAACACCAAACCAAAATTCAATGCGATATCGACAAAAAGTTAATTAAAAAAAATGTTTTTACTGAAGTTTTACTGCAAAAGTGTAAGTTTAAAAAGTATTTGTGTGTTAATTTCAAAGCCAAACAGAACGAAAACTTGTAACACAACGAATACCTGGAACGCAACATGAAACATAATTTACATTTTACTATGGTTAATTACTCACTGTAACGTAAAATAGTCAGTTCTATTATGCATATGTAACAATTCGTGAAAATAACAATCTGTTTAAATTGTACATTCGCTTCCCCATACGCGAGTGGCAGAGCCGCCAAGTGGCCAGCGCCTAGCACCCACCCGGGGGTTGGTGAGCAAAGCAAGCAGGGGGCAGAGCTTCCTAATTATATTATATTACTAGGGGGCTTCACCCCCTGCTCGCTTCGCTCACCAACCCCGTGTTTGGTTTTTATTTATTTATTTTTTATTATTTTTTTAATTTATTTTAATTTTTTATTTTTTTTAATTTATTTATTTTAATTTATTTATTTTATTTTATTTAATTATTTTATTTATTTTTATTTTTTTATTTATTTTTTATTATTTTTTTTTTATTTATTTATTTATTTTATTTTATTTCACCTACTTCACCCCCTACTCACTTCACTCACCAACCCCATGTTTGGTTTTCCGGATACACATTTGTAAGATTTTTTTTTTCTTTGAATTGTTGCTATATGTAATTAGTTTCACTTTTATTTCAGAACTTCTGTAAAAACAATATTGTAATCTTTCGAGTCCCAATGTGCTGAATCTTTTTAATGAGGTGAGTGAGACGTGTGTTTAATGACTTTGCACCATAATTCAGGATAGGTTTCTCTGTTTGGAATTTCAGCACCGACAAAACGATCTTCATCATCAGCAGTTAATCATTGTTTTTGCAAAGTAACCAATAAATGCATGCGAGTTAAAAACCCCGTTTTTGAAATTCTCTGACTTAAACTAATTTCCTTTTGTGCCATCTTTTTTTTCGATACTGTAGCGACTGATGTAACAAAGTGTCACAAAAGTTCTACTTGAACAATCGCCGACTTCGTAACCCCAAACACGACTTTCTATCACCCTCTCCAACCCCTCCTCCCACGGGTCTCGTCCCCCCTTACCACATCAATCAGCCCCCCGCTATCAGTCTGCCATGCTGCACTCTGCCCTCCCTCAATCGGACCTAACAGTCACTTAAAACAAAAAGGCTTCAGCTTGCCCGTGACGCTACAATACTTTCGACTGTTACTGCTTTCACATTCTGTACCTTTCTCTGCATGTGTATCGCGCCGGGGGTCTCTCTTTTCCGCGCTGCTCTTTCTTCTTTGCTGAGAGCACAGGCTCTGGGTGTGCCACGTGACTCTACGTGACTGAATGTTTTGCTGGCTGTCCGCACTCTTATTTGATAAGAAGGGCGAAGTCTTGCAAGAATCTTATGTTCCATGTCCTCACGAGATGGCCCTGGGACAATCTCTTGGCACCAAGTCTCATGTTTACGGTCCCCCCAGTAAGACGCTCTGTGGCCAGTCTTGTTTGTCTCGCGGGTCTTTAAAATGTCATTCGAGAACTTCCGAGAAGATCACGTATCGTCGCCTTGCTTTTACATTCCAGGAGTTTTTTTTTTTATATATAGAGAGATATTATATTATACCAGTGTTGTGTTCTTTTGAAATTGTGGCATATTAAATAACTAAACAATATCATAATATACCAGAAACGGCGATATCCCTCCCATCGTGATTACGGGGTACAAGAATCACATGAGAAAAAATATCTTTTAGCTTACATTTACTGACGGTTAACGCAGTTACAGACGGGGAGGCATATGGACAGACTTTATCCAAGTGGGAAATCTGGATCAACACAGTCAGCCATTTTCTCGTCCCCACGCTGGGAGGTTTTTTGTTCGAACTTTGTCGACACCGCCTCCAAGGGTCTGGCTGTTCTCCAAGCCTTTATAATGTCTTGCTTCACTTGCTGGTCTTCTCTGTCTCCAAACAAGGGCTGAATTCCTCCTCCACAAAATACAGAAATATCATAGTGCTTACATGCCGGTTCTCATTCTCCCAATAAGGAAAGAAGATTCTGTGCTGACAGAGGACAGAAATACCCTAACCTGTGTTTAAGCTGACTATACAAGCCTCCAGTTGTCTTTGGCTATCTAATCCAATGCTTGGCTAGCAATTCTAACTGCTGAGCCCCTGTGTGCCAAATTTAACATGCACATGTGAATAAAACTCATAACAGTATTGTCCAGATATAGTGACATAAAGAAAAATGTAGTATAACAACCAGTAACGGAGTACTGCACGATAACGTGCAGTGAATCCACTTGACTTAAGTATTCATAGTTTTCATCCGTTCTTTCTCTGTACGTTTACCTTTCGTTTGCTCAGAGGTTGATGCTTTTCTTATCTCCACCCTAGCAGCCCACTTCTTCTCTTCTCTCGTCGACATCTTTTCACATTAAAACTGATTAAGTCGGTGTTTGTGTTGTAATTACTTAGTACATTTTCTTTAATTTTTCACTTAAGCTGGCAGTTAAGTCTTTAATCTGCCTCAAGAATGATTTATATGAAGATATGAAGAAGTAGGGGAAGTGATGGCGAAGGTGGTAGGGATGAGAACGGCGCCTGTACGCATGTGCCACATGGCCGCCCTGCTGGGCACTGCCGAGAGTTGATTCTACAATAAAATAAAATAAAAAGAGGAATAACCTTGGAGGTCAATCATCACCCTGAAAGCGAATAGCAGACGTCACGTAGAATATGTGTACCAAATTTCAGGTCAACTGGTCAAATGGTTTGTGAGCTAAAGGTGACTTAAAATCCCGGACAGACAAAGATAGAGCGGCGGTAGCGTATCATTAGATAGATAGATAGATAGATAGATAGATAGATAGATAGATAGACAGATAGATAGATAGATAGATAGATAGATAGATAGATAGATAGATAGATAGATTGTGAAAGGCACTATATAATAGATAGATAGATAGATAGATAGATAAAAAGGCACTATATGATAGATAGATAGATAGATAGATAGATAGATAGATAGATAGATAGATACTTTATTAATCCCAAGGGGAAATTCACATAATCCAACAGCAGTATACTGATACAAAGAAACAATATTATATTAAATATTAATAAAAATGAAAAAAAAATGATTACTTTGCTCAACTTGTACTATTTGATATCTGTATTATTTTGTGTAGATTTTTTATTTGTTTGAGTTAACATTTGACATTTGAAAAGGGTTTGTTCATGAAATTACTATATTTGCACAGAGTCAGGTTAATGGTCGGTTGAAATTGTGCTGTTTGGAATTGGTTATGTCTCGTATCCCGTGTTTTGCACCTAACCAGTCAATTCTGGTCTGTTTCAAATGCTAGCAATAAAGTCATTCAGATTCTGATTCTGATTCTAGTTCTGAGTTTGTCCTTTTCACATTTCAACACTAAACAACAACAACAGCACCATTTATTTCTAGAGCACGTTTTCATACAAATTATGCAGTTCAAAGTGCTTTACAAGATGAATAGAAAAAAATACAAAAATAAAATTAGAGCAATACTAATTCTTCATCTTCTTCTTCTTCTTTCGGCTGCTCCCGTTAGGGGTTGCCACAGCAGATCATCTTCTTCCATCTCTTTCTGTCCTCTGTATCTTGTTCTGTTACACCCATCACCTGCATGTCCTCTCTCGCCACATCCATAAACCTCCTCTTAGGCCTTCCTCTTCTCCTCTTACCTGACAGTTCTATCCTTAGCACCCTTCTCCCAGTATACCCAGCATCTCTCCTGTGCACATGTCCAAACCAACTCAATCTCACCTCTCTGACTTTGTCTCCCAACCGTCCACCTTGAGCTGACCCTCTAATGTCCTCATTTCTAATCCTATCCATCCTCATCACGCCCAATGCAAATCTTAACATCTTTAACTCTTCCACCTCCAGCTCTGTCTCCTGCTTTCTGGTCAGTGCCACCGTCTCCAGCCCGTATAACATAGCTGGTCTCACTACCATCCTGTAGACCTTCCCTTTCACTCTTATTGATACCCGTCTGTCACAAATCACTCCTGAAACTCTTCTCCACCCATTCCACCCTGCCTGTACTGTCTTTTTCACTTCTCTTCCACAAACCCCATTACTAAGTATTTAAACTCATCCACCTTCACCAACTCTACTCCCTCATCCTCACCATTCCACTGACCTCCCTCTCATTCACACACATGTATTCTGTCTTGGTGGTCCTACTGACCTTCATTCCTCTCCTCTCATATCTCCACCTCTCCAGGGTCTCCTCGAACTGCTCCCTACTATCGCTACAGATCACAGTGTCATCAGCAAACATCACAGTCCATGGGGACTCCTGTCTAATCTCATCTGTCAGCCTGTCCATCACCATTGCAAATAAGAAAGGGCTTAGAGCCGATCCCTGATGTAATCCCACCTCCATCAATCCTACCGCAGATGTCGCACTTCTCTCATACATATGCTGTACAATTCTTACATACTTCTCTGCCACTCCCAACTTCCTCATATGATACCAAAAAATAAAGTCAGGTCCTATGACCAGGGAGGACAGAAAAAAAAAAATCTGCAGGGGTTCCAAGGCCACAAGACCACCCAGCCCAGCCCCTACCAGGCATTCTACCTACCTTAAATGATCTTAATCAGTCATCATGGTTTTCAGGCTTCACATGGAAGAATTAGATGAATCAATCCATCTAGTGATGGATTCTACTTTCCTATTTATTTTGTCATTTTTCCCTTTCTTCATCCTGTAAAGCACTTTGAGTTGCATGACTTGTGTGAAAGTGTGCTATAGAAAGAACAGAAGAGAAGTAGGGGTTAGTATGGATTATGGGGCCATGAGTAAAAATGATAATTCAATGCATATACAGAATATCAGGATTCAACTAAGATGAAGCTATGAGAAATCCATGTTAAAATAATGAGGTTTTCGCAGTTTTTTTAAAGTGATCCACCATATTAGCCTGGTGAATTTCTTTCGGTCCCTGTGGTGGGCTGGCGCCCTGCCCGGGGTTTGTTTCCTGCCTTGCGCCCTTTGTTGGCTGAGATTGACTCCAGCTGACCCCCGTGACCCTGTAGTTAGGATATAGTGGGTTGGATAATGGATGGATGAATTTCTATTGGTCAGCTATTCCAGATTTTAGGTGCATAACAGCAGAAGGCCGCATCAGCACCGGCTCTCCTCAGGGCTGTGTGTTGAGCCCTCTGCTCTTCACGCTGCACACACATGACTGCGACACCATCGTCAAATTTGCAGACGACACCACTGTGGTGAGGCTCATCTCTGGGGAGGATGAGCCCGCCTAACAGCAACGAAGTGGACAGTGTGGTGCACTGACAACAACCTGCTCCTGAACACAATTCAGACCAAGGAGCTCGTTGTGGACTTCAGGAAAAAGAAAACGGACATCAAACCGCTGTACATCAGAGGGGGCCGTGTGGAGAGGGTGTCAGACTTCCGCTTCCTGGGAGTCCACATCATGGAAGACCTGTCCTGGGGCGTGAACACAGCTGAGCTGGCGAGGAAGGCTCAGCAGAGAGTCCTCAGGAAAAATAACACCCCCAAAAACTGCTGGTGTCCGTCTATCGCTGCTACTCTATTGAGAGTATCCTGGGCTAACTGCCTCTGTGTGGGGTTTTCCAGCTGCACAACAGCACAGAGGAAGACGCTTCAGCGGATCGTAAAGACGGCCCAGCTATTCATCAGCTATCCTTTACCCTCTCTGGATGAACTGCATGGCTCTCGCTGCCTCAGGAAAGCGGAAATCAGCTGAAAAGACTCTTCACACTCCCCGCTCTTGACGTGTTACCATCAGGCAGAAGATAGAGGAGCATCAGAACAAAGACTTATAGACTGAATCACAGTTTCTACCCTGCTGCTATTAGGGCACTGAATGCCACCTCATCACCTCCAATGCAGCAGTGTCATAGATGGCATCTTGTGCAATAGTGTTCATGTGCAATTAAGTTCTTATGTTCTTCTTATCCTTTCCTATCCTTTTGTAATTATATTTATTTGTTTTTTGACACAGCAGGGACAGCACCTAATTTCATTGTATTTGTTACAATGACAATAAAGATATTCTGATATTCTGATAAAAGCCAAACAGGACTCCTTCCAGCCAATCCGGTTACCAGCATATCTTCACACACTGAGAACAGGTACGTGCCACCATCACACACACACACACAGACGGTCAGAGAAGTCGCTCTCGTGTTTCAGGAATTTCTGAATGCCACTAAGTGCTGGCCGAGCCAAGGTGACGTGCTTTGGTCACTCACCCGGGATGCTGAACCAGATAGTATTAAGACTGAATAATTGATAAGAGCCTTCGGCTATCCTATCAAGAACGCAAGTGATACTTCAGCCTGCCCAAGAACTCCACGGCGGTCAGTGCGATGCTAATTTCTTAATGGCGAGGATCCCGTTACAGGGGACATGTCTTTGAGTGTATTGCTATCGGTGAATCCCCCCCCCGCTGCTGTGGCTCTAACATCTGTCCACCTAAGTCACAATACGGTGTAGGTTCCGAGTTCAGCCCTGCGGGTCCCATGTTGTTGTTCCTCTTTTTCCAATCAGTGAGTCATTTTCACTCAAATTCAGTTCTGCATTCTAAAAGTGTGATGATTTGGGATACGATTGGAAATATTTGTATGTTTCTCATACTGCTCAACTTCCTTTTGTCATTTTTCCAGTTATTTCACCTCTTCTGCTGCCTTAATTGTATCCAGTGTGGCGGATGGCCGGGATCCATACCAGGCCAGGACACCCCTTCGTTATATGTTCAGGGGGAGCAGCCATGGACTCTGTAATACCTTCCCCTGGACACTAGATGGCAGCATCCCTGTGTTGGAGCGGTGCCTCGGTTTCCCACAGGACTCCATGGGAATTGAAGTTGGGTGCAGCCCTGTTGGGTCCCGCAGGCGCCGTCAGGGGGTGCTGCAGCTGGGACTCGGCAATCAACCACCTGGAGCACTTCCGGGTGGACTATAAAAGGGCCCAGCCACCACCATTTAATGGCCAGAGTCGGGAGGAGGACGACGAAGCTTCACGGAGGAGTGGTGGTGGAAAAGAAGATTGTGTTGGTGCTTATTTGGTGGTTTGGGATTGTGCTGTGGCTGGGGGACACGGGGAAGACGTGCCCTCCAACTAAAGAAAAATAAATAATTGTTTTATTTTATGTGTGCCTCCGTGTCCTGTCTGTGTCGGGTCGGGCGCCTTTTACACCAGATAGTGAAAATGAACAAAAAGCTCAGCAGTTAAAGGGGCAAAGAACACCAAATACTGAAAAGCTGAAGCTCTTTGTTCAGCGTCAGACTCACTAAGGTTCTCATTAGTAAATAATGGCTAAAATAACCAGGAACCCTTCAAACGTGGAATGAAAATCATTATAATAATGGTGATGATGATAATGATGATGATAATGATGATGATGATGATGATGAAGAAAATCATAAAAAGCAAGCTAAGAAAACATTAAATTATCTACAAGTAGCATACATATGTGCTTCCTAAATACATATTAAAATAGAGCAAACCCAGTTCTGAAATGTATTTTGTGACGCCAAAGTAAAAATAATAGGAAATAACGTCCGGCTTAATTAGAGTGGATGTTCAGCCCTTAAATTCATCTCATCTATCATCTTTAAAAGGCTCCTTTAAAAAGCTGCACTGGGATCCCACATGTAATAACAATATGCAATATAGAGTTGTGCTCGCCGCAAAGCCCTGCAGGTCCTCAAGTTGAAGTGCTGGGGCGCCAACCTGGTCGTCCCCATTTAAATGAAACAAAAGTCGAGGACGCTAAACAAACGAAAATCAAGATCCTAACTTGAGGACCCCTTCTCGGTAAATCTCCCATTCCACCCCATCCCAGAAGTGCTCTACTGAACTGAGATCTGGGGACTGTGGAGGCCATTGGTGTCCAGTGAAGTCCTTGTCATGTTCAAGACAGCAGTCTGAGATGATCTGAGTTTTGTGGCTTGGCGTGTTATCCTGCTGGAAGGAGCCATCAGAAAATGGGCACATTGCGGTCATAATGGGGTGGACATGGTCAGCAACAATACTCAGGTAGGCTGTGGCATTTAAACAATGCTCAGTTTGTACTAAGGAGCCCAAAGTGTGCCAATAGAATATCCCCCACATCATTACACCACAACCACCAGCCTAAACTGTTGATACAAGACAGGGTGGACCACTACTTTCATGTTGTTGATGCCAAATTCTGACTGTGCCATCCGAATGTTGCAGAAGAAATTGAGACTCATCAAACAAGGCAATGTTATTCCAATCTTCCATTGTCCAATTTTGGTGAGACCATGTAAATTGGAGACTCTGTTGCCTGTTCTTAGCTGACAGGAGTGGCACCCAGTGTGGTCTCCTGATGTTGTAGCCCACCTGCTTCAAGGTTCTACTTGTGCATTCAGAGATGCTCTTCTGCATACTTCAGTTGGTTATTTGAGTTCCTGTTGCCTTTCTATCCGCTCAAACAAGTGTGGCCAATCTCCTCTGACCTCTGGCATCAACAAGACACAGAGAACTGGATATTTTCCCCTTTTCAGACCATTCTCTGTAAACCCTAAAGATGGTTGTGTGTGAAAATCCCAGCAGACCAGCAGTTTCTGAAATACTCAGAGCAGGCCGTCTAGCTCCACCAACCATGCCACATTCAAAGTCATTTCAATCGCCTATCTTTGCCATCCTGATGCTCGGTTTAAACTTCAGCAGGTCATCTTGACCAGGTCTACAGGCCTAAGTACATTGAGTTGCTCTCATGTTATTGGCTAATTAGATCTTTCCGGTAGTTAGCAGTTGAGCAGGTGTACCTAATAAAGTGTCCAGTGCATGTATACTGTATATATTGTCTCACACGTGTGCTTGACAGACAACTTGAAGGCTTAGGTAACGGTAATTCCACCTCAAGTTGAGGGTTGGCGCTGTTACCTAATGCTTCTCATCCTTTCTGTCCTACAGGTCTCATCTTAAGGGGTACCTTTGAATCACTCACTATTTAGACCAGGGGGTCGCCAAGTCCGGTCCTAGAGGACCACTGTGGCTGCAGGTTTTCATTTTAAACCTTTTTTTTTTGATGAGTGCCCTTCTTGTGAATTCATTTTAATTGAATTGCTTGTTTAAGATTTGCTCCCCTGAATTTCTTCATCGTTCCTCTGAATATCTTCATTTCTTTCCTTAACACTAGAATTACCAGAGCCTACGAAAAAACTTGTAGATCCGCCCCAACTTAAATCGCTTCGCACCTGTCCATCAGCATCTTAATTGTCCTATAAAAGTGTGGATAAGCAGCAAACAGCAAGCAGCCTGCTATCACATCCCCGACCCCGCACAGATTTCTCAGCTCAAGTCTGTTTACCTGCGTGTCAGTTGCTTCGAGTTGTATAGAGTGAGACGTCAAGCAAAATGACACCTTTTATAAATACTGTATCGTTATTTGGGACACTTGCATTTCATGTGTGTTCCGTGTCTACAACGATCTATTTAAACACATCGTTAAAACAGAAATGTTTTTCATGTTTAAGTAATAATTGACAAAATGTAGACATGAAGTGTATAATGTGTGAAACCTGAAGTCCAAATATCAAAGAAACACTTTCACATTTAGTGTTAAATGGCACCCAAACAGAAGTGAAATATGAAGTGAGTGAGCAAACAGAAGATCAACTCAGTCAGGGCCTCAAACTCCAACCAATTTCACTCTAACCAGTTGCTCAATGAGGCGCAGAGTCTTGCCGTTAATTAAACTCGTTCTTTAATTCCGTGCCTTGTTGCTGCTCTCACTGTGCTTTTGCAGACATTGTTGAAATTGCTGATTTTCTCTTTTCTAAAAGCGCACAGTTAAAATTTTTGTGGACCTGAGCAGATCAACATTCCTGAGACCTTTACCTTTCTTTATTTTCAGATACTGTATGATGGGCACCAGTTGTTTTGGCTCATTTTGTATCTCATTATTTATTGTTTGGCTGCTAATTAAGGGGCTGAAACCAGAAGTGACGTCCTCAGGCCGGAAGCGGAAGTGATGTCCTCGGGGCCCGAACCGGAAGTGACGTCTAAGGGCCCAGAACTGGAAGTGATGTCTTCGGGCCGGAAGCGGAAGCGACGCCCTCGGGGCTGAAACCAGAAGTGATGTCCTCAGGCCGGAAGCGGAAGTGACGTCCTCATGGGTGAAACCAGAAGTGACATCCTTGGGGCCCAGAACCAGAAGTGATGTATTTGGGCTGGAAGCAGAAGTAACGCCCTCGGGGCTGAAACCAGAAGTGGCGTCTTCAGGCCAGAAACGAAAGTGATGTCCTCTGGGCTGAAACCAGAAGTGACATCCTTGGGGCCCAGAACCAGAAGTGACATCTTTGGCTGGAACCAGAAGTGATGTATTTGGGCTGGAAGCAGAAGTGACGCCATCGGGGATGAAACCAGAAGTGGCGTCCTCAGGCCAGAAGCGGAAGTGATGTCCTCTGGGCTGAAACCAGAAGTGACGTCCTCGCGACCCAGAACCGAAAGTGACATCCTCGGGCCCAGAACCTGAAATGACGTCTTCGGGCCGGAAGCGGAAGCGATGCCCTTGGGCTGAAACCAGAAGTGACGTCTTTGGGAAGAATTTCCCGTGTCTGGTCTGCAGAGATAAAAGAGGAAGGTTTAGTGCACTCTGCCACCCCCTGGCCTGCCATGAAATTACCTTCTTCTGGTCCATTTAGCTGACTCCGATGCGCACGTGTGTGACAATGCCTTTGTGCTCAAGTAATAAAGTTAAAACTATTTTTTTGTATGTAAGCAAAGAAAATATCTTTGTGAAATGGAGGTAGGGAAAATTAACTTTTTTTTTTGATAAATGCCCTGGCAGTTCATTAATGTGTATCTTTGAAGCATTGATCAGGACAAGGGGATGAAATCATTTCCATAAAGATCTGAGTGTTCCCAAATGCACCGTGGCCTCAATAACTGAGAAATGGAAGAAGTGTGGAGCCACCAGGACTCTACCTAAAGTTGGCTGTCTGGCCAGACTGAGTAACTGGACCACCACGGTCAGGGAGGCGACTGTCCCTCTAATTCACAAGGAGAGCTGTCTGAGCATCACTCCATTGATCTATACAGGGAGCAACTCTTGAGTAAAATTGGATTTGACAGCCCACTTGGAGTTTTCAGGGTCTCCGAGACCAGGAGGAGAAAAAATTCTGTTTTCTGGTGAGACAAGAATTGAACTGTTTGGACAGAAGTCTAAGCCCTACATCGGGTGAAGACCATTGCACTGCTCAGCAAATGCCAAATACCACCCCTACGGTTAAAGATGGTGGCAGCAGCATCATGTCATGAGGGATGGATGAATGCAGCCAGATATGGTGACCCGAAGCATACAGCCAAGACAATGCTGGAGTATCTTTGGGACACATCTCTGTGTGTCCTTGAGTGGCTTAAACTCCATAGGATTTGTGTGGAGAGACTTGAAGATGGCACTTTACAGTGTCACACACTTGCCATTATGGGAAAACTTCAGGGCTTGGCTGATTGTAATTACACTCCGAACCAGATGTAGGCGCTGTCACTTAATACCTCTTCTTTTCGTCCCTCTACAGAATGTATAATTAACAGACCTACCATCGATGTTGCCACTTCCAGTTTCCAGTCATCCAACCCATCCTCTTTTGCTTCATAGCCCTTAAAACTGGCTACTCTACATTAAGTTTGACTTGAGCCTGAAGAGGACTACTTGTGCTTATTTTCTATTTTGTGATTTGCTTTATTGTTCTTAGATAGATAGATAGATAGATAGATAGATAGATAGATAGATAGATAGATAGATAGATAGATAGATAGATAGATAGATACTTTATTAATCCCTAGGGGAAATTCACATACTCCAGCAGAAGCATACTGATAAAGAACAATATTAAATTAAAGAGTGATAACAATGAAAGTATAACAGACAGACAATAATTTTGTATAATGTTAACGTTTACCCCCCCGGGTGGAACTGAAGAGTCACATAGTGTGGGATCTCCTCAGTCTGTCAGTGGAGCAGGATAGTAACAGCAGTCTGTCGCTGAAGCTGCTCCTCTGTCTGGAGATGATCCTGTTCAGTGGATGCAGTGGATTCTCCATGATTGACAGGAGCCTGCTTAGTGCCCGTTGCTCTGCCACGGATGTCAAACTGTCCAGCTTCATGCCTACAATAGAGCCTGCCTTCCTCACCAGTTTGTCCAGGTGTGAGGCGTCCCTCTTCTTTATGCTGCCTCCCCAGCACACCACCACGTAGAAGAGGGCGCTCACCACATCGATAGAACATCTGCAGCATCTTATTGCAGATGTTGAAAGACGCCAGTCTTCTAAGGAAGTATAGTCGACTCTGTCCTCTCTTCCACAGAGCATCAGTATTGGCAGTCCAGTCCAATTTGTCATCCAGCTGCACTCCCAGGTATTTATAGGTCTGCACCCTCTGCACAGTCACCTCTGATGATCACGGGGTCCAGGAGGGGCCTGGGTCTCCTAAAATCCACCACCAGCTCCTTGGTTTTGCTGGTGTTCAGGTGTAGGTGGTTTGAGTCGCACCATTTAACAAATTTCTCGATTAGGTTCCTATACTCCTCCTCCTGCCCACGCCTGATGCAGCCCACGATCGTAGTGTCGTCAACTAACTTTTGCACGTGGAATTGTATTCTTGTAACTATATGGGGATCACTTCAGTACCCCCACCTTTCGTTTCTTCTTCTTACAATGGCCTTTCCTATCCAGTCTAATGGAGCTTGAGAGGACCCACCAGGAAGAATGGGATAAACTACGCATAACCGGGTGTGCAAAGCTTGTAGAGTCTTAGCCAAAAAAAAAACTCAAAGCTGGAATTGTTGCCAAAGGGGCTTCCACAAAGTACTGAACTAAGGGTCTGAATAATTTTATGAATGAGAGATTTAAAATTAAATGTACGTAAGACACAATTAAGTGTATAAAAAGTGAAAGGGTCTGGTTACTTTCTGAATTCACTGTATAGTGTAAGAATAGTTTACGATTACAAAGATGCCATTTTTAAGCTTAAGTCAAGTTATATTTTGTTTCATTCTCTTCCTTCTTTGTTCTGTCCACACCATCTCCTGACCTATTATGTCCAGATGCTTCACGCTGGTTGCTTTCTCAGGTTGAAGATCTACCTGCCAGTCATGATTACCTGCGTTGTCTGCTGCAGCAGGACAGTTAGAGGACCAGACCACCGCTGACCCTCTGATCATAATAAGTTTGTGTGTCGCTGAGCTTGATGTTTTCGTGACTCCCATTGTGATCTCCTGCTTTTCTTAAGTTTGAGGTCTCTCGCTGCACTCTTGAAATGCCAGGCTGATGTCTTTGGTGCCAGCCCTCTTCTTTTAACTGCACCCTAATTCAGATAATAGTGTCCCCTTGGGGTCATCAGGTGTTGATAGAATAGTCCAGAATGTCCCTGCCGAGCAACTGTAATGGGATCCACAGGCCTTGTAAAAACCTCTGAGGCTAAGCAATCAAAGGTCTGTGAGGGCCATTTAATCAGCTGCTAGCGAGCCACGAAGCCATAAATCTCGCTTTCCGCAAATATTTCCTTTGACATCCTGACAGGGGGGGCAGCTTTAATAAGGGCTGTTTATGTCAACATCAATATGGAAGATTAATAAAAAAAGAAGCACTCAGTGATTATTCTGAAATACCCGACGTAATCTATAGCTGTGTACAGTGAGCCTGCTTCAGAGAAGCCAGTGAGATCTGAAGGTAGCGCCAGAAGGGACGCATCTGATTGGCGTAGAAGTCTTAGTCCATCCCAGACAATTGTTTTTCAAGCTGGCTCTCTCTGAGAATTGTTTAATCGCTTTTGAAAACACTAGAACTGTAGAATAAGCACAAACATAACATCCATTTATCCATCCATTTTTTTTTCAGCTGCTCCTGTTAGAGATTGCCACAGCAGATCATCTTCTTCTTTATCTTCCTGTCCTCTGCTTCTTGTTCTGTCACACTCGTCACCTGCATGTCCTATATCACCACGTCCATAAACCTTCTCTTATGCCTTCCTCTTCTCTTCTTACTTGGTAGCTCTATCCTTAGCATCGTTCTCTCATTATACTCAGCATCTGTCCTCTGCACATGTCCAAACCAACACAATCTCGCCTCTCTGACTTCGTCTCCCACTCGTCCAACCTGAGCTGACCCTCTAATGTCCTCATTTCTAATCCTGTCCATCATCAACACACCCAATGCAAATCTTAGCATCTTTAACTCTGCCACCTCATGCCCTGTGTTGGCTGGGATTGGCTCCAGCAGACCCCCATGACCCTGTAGTTAGGATATAGCGGGTTGGATGATGGATGGATCATGGATGGATGGACCTCTAGCTCTGTCTCTTGCTTTCTGGTCAGTGTCACTGTCTCCAGCCCATATACCATAGCTGGTCTCACTACTGTCCTGTAGACCTTCCCTTTCACTCTTGCTGATACCCGTCTGTCACAAATCACTCCTGACACTCTTCTCCACCCACTCCATCCTGCCTGCATTATCTTCTTCACGTCTCTTCCACGATCCCCATTACTCTGTACCTTTGATCCCAAGTATTTAAACTCATCCACCTTCACCAACTCTACTCCTTTCATCCTCACCATTCCAATGACCTCCCTCTCATTCACACACATGTATTCTGTCTTGTTCCTACTGACCTTCATTCCTCTCCTCTCTAGAGCAGATCTCCACCTCTCCAGGGTCTCCTCAACCTGCTCCCTACTATCGCTACAGATCACAATGTCATCAGCAAACATCACAGTCCACGGGGACCCCTGTCTAATCTCGTCTGTCAACCTGTCCATCACCATTGCAAATAAGAAAGGGCTCAGAGCCAATCCCTGATGTAATCCCACCTCCATCACTCCTACCGCCGACCTCACGACGGTCACACTCTCCTCGTACAAATCCTGTGCAACTCTTACATACTTCTCTGTTTATCCATGCATCCATCTTCCAAACCTGCATAATCCTGAGATCTGTTATAGAGAAGCTGGAGCCAATCCCAATGACCATCAATCACAAAGCAGGAACAACACCTAGATAGGGTGCCAGTCTATCACGGGTGAACACACACACACACACGCACACACACACACACACACGCACACACACACACACACACTCTCATACACACACAGAGGAGCTGTTTGGGGGTACAACCAGCACAGACCATTTGTGAGCAGATCAATGGCACGATCACCAGTAGCAGTGATGTCAGGGTGGCCCCGCCTCCTGGGGCTCCACCCTCAAAGTTCACAGAATAACAGAGCAGCACACAGAAATGTAAAGGTAAATCATACAAATATTAAGTATAACAATTTAAAATTGCCATAAAATTCACATCAATACAGACCCAGGCATAACATAGTTTAAGCAAAATGAGATTTATGCAACATGATTGAAGTGTTTAAAATTTTGAAGAAGTTAGTGCAGAATTTCAAATAAATTCTGCAACAAGAACACGAGGACCCAGATGGATACTTGTAAATAGGGTTCGGTTTTGCACAAATGCTAGAAATCTTTCTTCACGCGGAGAACCGCAGACCTACGGAATAAATGATCAAGGGATGAGGTGGAAAGTAAGACTGTAGGGACCCACACACACACACACACACGCACACACACTTGGGCCGGTTTGGCTTTAGTAATATACCTAATTTGCATGTGGGCCAGCACGGTGGCACTGTTGCTTCATAGTTCCAGCATCCAGCAGGAGATTGCCTGTGTGGTATTTGCACATTTTTACCCAAAACAGGCCACCTGGCGCAGTGATTACAACAACAACAACAACAACATTTATTTTGATGGCACATTTTCATACAAAAGCTCAAAGTGCTTTACAGGATGAAGAAAAAGAAAAAAAGTTAAAATTAGTCAATACGAATTAACATAGAATAAAAGTAAGATCTGATGGCCAGGGAATACAGAAAAAAACAAAACAAAAAAAATACTCCAGACGGCCGGAGAAAAAAAAAAACAATGTCTGCAGGGGCTCCAAGGCCACGAGACCACCCAGCCCCATCTAGGCATCCTGGTTAAGGCTTTGGACTTCAAACCCTGAGGCTGTGGGTTCAGATCCTGACCCTGAGCAAGTCACTCCACCTGTTTGTGCTCCAACTGGAAAAAATTGTATCTCAAATGTTGTAAGTATTGGTGCAGTGGGTAGTGCTGTTGCCTCGCAGTTAGGAGACCTGCGTTCGCTTCCCGGGTCCTCCCTGCATGGAGATTGCATGTTCTCCCCGTGTCTGTGTGGATTTCCTCCCACAGTCCAAAGACATGCAGGTTAGGTGCATTGGCGATCCTAAATTGTCCCTAGTGTGTACTTGGTGTGTGGGTGGGTGTGGCTGGTACCCTGCCTGGGGTTTGTTTCCTGCCTTGTGCCCTGTACCGGCTGGGATTGACTCCGGCAGAGCCCCGTGACCCTGTAGTTAGGATATAGCGGGTTTATTGTAAGTTCCTACACTCTGGATTCTGTGTGGTGTGGCGTTTCAGACTTTCTTCTGGCATTTGAAGTGGACTTTCCAATTCTACATCTTTTTTTCAGTGGCAAAGGTATATTAGCGAAAAGCATGCCAATTATAATGTGTTACATTGTATTACATATTAAATAAGCACCACAGTGAGATGAATTTACGTTAGTTACAATACGTCGGAAAGCAAACAAATAGCACCAGTCAGTCAGAAAGAGCAACACTGAAATCATACTGTGAGTCAGAAAGCGAGCAAATAGCACCACAAATATGGAAAGCCAGTGAGAAAGAGTAGCACTGAAACCGTACTGGGAAAAATGGTGGGGAGAGGTGCTCTGTTTGTAAGGACCGTCTGTGTTGACCTGTGCAGTAAGTAAGTAAGTACAGAGAGAAGGGACATACAACCGCTGCTGCGTGTGGGGAAAATGTCTTTTTAAGGCAAGTCTCTGTTCAAACGTGTTGCCATATAATGAACGTTGACAAATGAAATACAGCACTATCAGTGTGTGTGGGAGTGCGGAAACAGGGGTGTGTCAGCCGGTCACGCGCACTGGGTCGTTCACGTTTTACATCCATACGGCAGTTTCCCTTCACCCGATCAAAGCGGTCGGCCTTCTCATACTTGGACACTTCCGCCACCTCTTGGCAATTTAAAGAAACATGGGTAAAGAGCGACACACAGAGACCAAGGCTGCCGCTAGATGGCACCGCAGTGAATGTCTGTTGGAACGTGCGGCCATCTTGTCGATGATGAGTACGAGGACGTGTGCCGAAGGTTGTGTCGGTGAAAAGGTGTCCTGTGGTTCACCACGAACATTTTTCCGAACCAAACGTACCCCATGACCTTCTCCTGGTCACAAAGGAGCCCCATCCCTAGTTTGGTGCTGATCGGACACCCGGTGCAGATTTGTATGGCGGACAAACAAACATAAATATACACATCGACACTGCTTTATATATTAGACTACTGTATATACTCGTGTTTAAATTCTCCTGCGGATAAATTGGGGCTTGATTTTAGTGTATAATTTCTGGTATTTTATAATGTTGTTTGGATATAATAAGGTTATTAGAAATAAACTTAATGCATTAGGATTAAAAGTCAAGACAGAGGTAAAGAATTTATGGGTAACTATTGACTCTGACCTGAATTTTAAATCACATATTAATCAGATTACTAGGACAGCATTTTTCACTTAAGAAACATAACAAAAGTTAGACCTCTTATAACACTGCAAGATGCTGAGAAATTACTTTACGCTTTTGTTTTCAGTAGACTAGATTACTGTAACGCACTCCTCTCAGGACCACCCAAAAAAAGACATAAATTGATTGGAACGAGTACAGAACGGAACTGCTAGAATCTTAATTAGGAAAAGAAAATCCGAGCACATCACTCCAGTCTTAGCATCACTACACTGGTTACCTGTGCCATTTAGAATTGACTTTAAAATCCTGCTGATGGTTTACAAAGCCTTCAATAATCTGCTCCATCTTATATCTCCGAATGTCTGTCACCTTACACTCCAAATCATAACCTAAGATCTTCAAATGAGGGTCTGCTTAGTAAACTTAAAAGAAGTGCTGAGGCGGGCGGCCTTCTGCTGTTATGCACCTCAACTCTGGAATAGCCTGCCAATAGGAATTCGCTAGGCTGATACGGTGGAGCACTTTTTAAAACTGCTGAAAACACATTACTTTAACATGGCTTTCTCACAGCTTCATCTTAGTTTAATCCTGATGCTCTGTATATTCAATTAATTATCATTATCATTCCTGATGGCTCCATAATCCGTACTAACCCCTACTTTCTCTTCTGTTCTTTTTCCGATTTTCTGTGGTGGTGATCTGTGAACTCACCACCCGATCAAAGCACCGTGATGTCCCATTGATGGATTAAAGGCCAGAAGTCTACATCACTGTCACCATCAAGTTCTTCCATGTGAACCCTGAATACAATGAGAACTGATGGAGGTCATTGATGTTAGGTAGAATGTCTAGAGGGGGCTGGGTGGTCTCGTGGCCTCAGGAACCCCTGCAGATTTTATTTTTTTTTCTCCAGCTGTCTGGAGATTTGCTTTTTGTTTTTTCTGTCCTCCCTGGCCATCGGATGTTACTTTTATTCTATGTTAATTAGTGTTCTCTTATTTTATTTTCTTATTTATTTTGTCTTTTTTCTCTTTCTTCATTATATAAAGCACTTTGAGCTACATCATTTGTATGAAAATCCATCCATCCATCATCCAACCCGCTGAATCCAAACACAGGGTCACGGGGGTCTGCTGGAGCCAATCCCAGCCAACACAGGGCACAAGGCAGGAACTAATCCTGGGCAGGGTGCCAACCCACCGCAGGACACACACAAACACACCCACACACCAAGCACACACGAGGGCCGATTTAGAGTCGCCAATGCACCTAACCTGCATGTCTTTGGACTGTGGGAGGAAACCCACGCAGACACGGGGAGAACATGCAAACTCCACGCAGGGAGGACCCGGGAAGCGAACCTGGGTCTCCTAACTGTGAGGCAGCAGCGCTACCACTGCGCCACCGTGTCGCCCTTGTATGAAAATGTGCTATAGAAATAAATATTGTTGTTGGTGTTGTATAAGTCGAATGCAGAAAACTCACACTATTGGTCCAAGAGATTATGCTATGCTAACGCCTACCAGAGAGAGTAACCACTGAGCACACGGCTTTCTTTTTCTATGTATTGTGCCTACGTGACCACATGGTAATACCTGAACTATTCTGAAGAGATGTTTGCACTGATTTGTGGTTTTTGTATCTTACTCCCTCATACATCTTTATCGTAAGAGCATCCCTTATCTACAATGGAGCGTTCGATCAGAAGAGAGAAATTGGTAACTGCGCTGCTGCAACAAAATGCAATGTATCTGAGAAACTGGTGTGAGATTGGAGGAGGCAAGAAGATGAAAAAAAAAAATAAAAAATTAAGTGTCGTATTTTTGAACGAACGTATAAGTCGGGGTCTGATTTTATGATCGATTTTTCGGCTTTCAAGACCCAACTTATATGAGAGTATATACAGTATAGACAAACGTGTACAACCTGTATAAAATATAAAGAGCAGACAAAGAATCTTAATAAATAAAAATATTTATTATAGAAAAATGCTCTGGGGCACAAGATGAGCCCAAAAAGCACAGGAGGAATTTCCCTCAATCCAAATTCGCAATCAAGTCCCAATACACAAATCCAGAGAGAAAGGTCAAAAATCTAATAAATCCGCAAAGCACACGAATAATAATAGCAAGAAGTCGCCAACACCTAACAGCATCATAGGCTCCCGGGCTCGAGTATTGCACTGGCGCCCCTGTTTTGATAGCAAAAAAGAAACGTTACTTAGGCATCAGAAACACTGTGGCCCCTATGCTCCTGGGGCCCTCAGCCTGTGCCCATTGTGCCAATACGTTAAGACTGCCAAGACACCATGAGCGTGTTTCAAGTACCACAAGGAACTGTGTGTTCCCTCAGCCTTCAGAGGGCTAAGGGCGTCCCTTGATGGTGATGGGTAGGTGGCCCTGCCTCTTGGGGAACCCCCCCAAAAAACGTAGAAAATAGTTGAACATAGCAGTCACACGGACAGATAGTGACCACTAAAAACTAAATGACCAAGTTTAAAAAAGTTGGTAGATAGCCAGCAGTATTAACACAAACAAAAATAAAATCAAAAATGAACAAAAAAAGACATAAAAAGGGAATTGGAACCCCAGCCAAACAATGAACCTTGGATGAAACGTCACACTGTGTGGCTTTGAGTCTCTTAGGTTTACATTTCTGGTTTCACTTTATGGGTATTCCTGGTGTACGTACGTACGTACGTACTTACGTACTTACTTACTTACTTACTTCCTTACTTCTTCTTCTTCTTCTTCTTCTTCTTCTCCTCTTTCCTGGTCCTCTCTGTTCCTGGTTGAAGCTGACTTTTAAAAGCTTGTTAGGGCTGAGATGCGATACTCCTAGCCCCTCTCTGACCGATGCCATTTTGACAGACCATTTGAGTTGTGGACCACCAAGTGGCATACTGCTCCCCAGACACAGACAGGATGAGACACAAGGCTTGCCAGACAACACACCTTCATTTAAGTGGAGGAGAGTTTTTCTTTTGCTCCCCACTACACCACACAGTACAAAGCACCAAATAACACACACTCCTTTCTTCTTTCTCTCTCTTCCTCTGTCGCCTCCACTCCTCCTCGAAAGCTTTGTCCTCCACCTCCTGACTCTGGCTCGCTGATTGATGGTGAAGTGGCTCCTTTTATTGTGCTAGTGGAAGTGTTCCAGGTGTTTCTCAACCTTTTTCTGGCTGCACGTCCAGGTGTGGTGGAAGTGGTTTCTCCAAGGACTCAGCCACACCTGCAGCACCCGTTGGTGGCACCCACGGAGCCACAACAGGGCTGCTCCAAACTACAACTCTGGACATGCCCTGCAGGGGTCCCTGGTGCTGTAGCAAACCAGGGGGGGCTTCCCTCTAGTGTCTTGGGGAAGATAGTGACTCCAACATGGAGTCAGCATCCCGACCGTGTAATGGCCCTGGCCATCCGTCACAGAGTACATGTGCATGAGCTGTGCATACATGCAGATAACCAATGAATCGAGAGCATCACTTTTATGCATGTGGAAGGTCCAGCAGATAACCACTTTGCCATCTACAATTCTCACTTTACTCGAGGATCTGCCCATTTTAAAATGGTAACTTTCATTTTTGCTAGTTTAGAAATTCTGTCGGCTCTGCTGACTGAAGACAAATCCCCTCTTTGTAAAACTCGCTTGCGTCTTTACTAACACTTCCTACTTCTGTGGTTAGCTAAACTGTTGTAGACATCAGAAATTCAAATAAAGAAAAAGTGCACTTACAGTTTTAACATCATAAATTTGATTGCATGATTGTCTATAATCCTTCTTAACACTTTAAGAAAAAATCTTTCTTTTCAATTCATTTTTGAACCTGCTTAATCCAGATCAATGCTGTAGCCTATTCCAGCAGTCCAGCACAGGGTGAACACACACAGACACACCAAACACACACTTGGGCCAAGTCAGAGTCGTCAATTCACCTCACCTGCATGTCTATGGAAAAGTGGGAGGAAACCAGAGCAGCCTGAGGAAATCCACACAGACCCAGGGAGAACATGCAGACACCGTGCAGGGAGTGCAACCACTGCCCCATCATGCCACCATGCCACCCCAACAAGAAGTAGAGCATAATAAAATGTGATTCATCTACAGCAGTGGTCCAAGGACCGCTTTACTAGAAGCACATTTTTTTAGGTACCAATGGGGGGGTTGGGGTGGGGGGTATTTGTGGGGTGATTGTAGGCGGGTTCGTAGGGCGGTTTTATACACAATTTACATTACATTTCTATTATTATTAAGTTATCCCATCCCATCTGTGACACGCGAAGTATGTTGCTTATGTTCAGTCTACTCCCTAATCTCGTTTTGGTTGCTGCCACTGCAGAAAATGCTGCCTCACAAAGATAGGATGTTGAAAATGGAAGCAGCTTCAATATCTTCTTTCGCGTTATTTTAATCTTCTCCTGTATACAAGTTATGCTGACAAGAATTTTTCTCAGCATTTCCTTGCTACAATACACTTTCAGGGTGTGAATGATGCCCAAATCCAATGGCTGAAGCACTGCCATGAAATTGAGTGGGAGGAATTCAACGTGAACATTATCTAAATGCGAAAGCATGTTGTGGGCAGCACAGTTATCAATCAGAAGCCAAATCATCCTTTTCTTCTTCTTCAAATTGTGAGGTTTCTGAACTCTTTTGGAGTCCCACCCAACAGCAGTCAAGGCTGTCAAGAGGCAGAGCCTGTTAAAGCCCATTACAGCACCTCTTGTGTGATTTTGGGCTATACAAAAATAAATTGTATTGTTTTGTATTGTATTACACTGTGCATTCTATGGTATACAATAATTAACTATTTTTGGCCTTAAAAATCTTAAAAAAAATATTTACACACAGTTTGTAAGGTCTGGAATGGATTAACTGTATTTACACACAACAACAACAACAACAACATTTATTTCTATAGCACATTTTCATACAAACAGTAGCTCAAAGTGCTTTACATATTAAAGAATAGAAAAATGAAAGACACAATTATAAAACAAAATAAATCAACATTAATTAACATCGAATAAGAGTAAGGTTCAATGGCCAGGGGGGACAGAAAAAACAAAAAAAACTCCAGACGGCTGGAGAAAAAATAAAATCTGTAGGGATTCCAGACCATGAGACCACCCAGTCCCCTCTGGGCATTCTACCTAACATAAATGAAACAGTCCTCTTTGGATTTAGGATTCTCACGGAAGGGCTTGATGATGATGATGGTCACGTAGACTTCTGCCTTTTAATCCGTCCATCATTGTTTGAGCATCATGAAGCTTTGAGTAGGTGGTGGTGGCGCAGGCCGCTACCACAAAGAAACCGGAAAAAGAAACAGAAGAGAGAGTAGGGGTCAGTACCGATTTTAACACACAATCTTATGGGGAAATTACGTTTCGGTCGCGTCCATAGTTTTGGAATGAATTATGGCCGTGACCAGAGGTACCACTGTATTTTTTTATTCTATGGTAACAAATAGCACTCATAAACATTAAATTACACATACTTTTCTGGATTTATTGGTGATTCAAACAATGAAAGTGTAATAGCTGAAAAACAACAAAACAGACGCGTTTTCGTTGTCTGAAACCGGAAGTACTTCTTCTTCTGCATGATTTTTGACGACGCGTGCAAACAGTCCTCCTCACTACACGTCAATCGATGGCCTTGAAGTTTGTAACCTCTGTCTCCAAATGTGTGTCAGAGAGTCGACAGCCAGAGATTTGCTCAGCACAATTCTTTGTAACATTCCTCACAGAAAACCCTCTCGCTGCTCCGTGTTCATATGACAGACGCTCAGATAGAATTTTTGATGACAGGCCTTGTTTTGCCATCTCTAAAATCACGTCTGAGTACTCTTCCAACGTCACGATGATGGTCCAGTCTACTCACCAGCGGCCAGTGTTTGCTGCAGGTGGTGCATTACCTGACCAGGTTGTTGGGTTTGTGTAGTTTTTGGTGTTTGAAATTTCATTTTAGAAGCAAAAACAAAAAAAAAAAAAAACGAAAATGAAAGGAATTTTCAGGTTTTGATTTTTGATTAATCAATAAAATGAGGGAAAATAAGGTATTTTTTAATTCTACAGTAACAAATAGCAGTCATAAACCTAAAATCACACATACTTTTCTGGATTTATTTGTGATTCAAATAATGAAAGTGTAATAGCTCCAAAACAATAAAACAGACGCATTTTCATTGTCTGAAACCGGAAGTACTTCTTCTTCTTCTGCGCGATTTTTGACGACACGTCCTCACAACACATCGATCGACGGCCTTGAAGTTACGCTGCATGGCATCAGCAGACAATGGACCATTACTTTGTTTTTCGGGAACAGTAAAAGGGTGACACTCCGGACTGCAGAAAAACGAAGTCAGATCTTTCAGGTAAAAATACAAGCTTTGCAAACTTGATGTAGCAGTTCTTTATGAACGTTATTGTTGTTACTTACTGCAAAATAAATAAAGGGCATTTTCTCGTTTCTTACATTTTTCTTTTCTAATGTGCGAAAAAACAAAAGGAAAAAAGTAATTGTTTTGCGTTTTTCATTTTTCCCTTTTAAGTTGAAAATCAAATAAGTGTCTCTTTTTCTTTTTTAAATGATATTTTCTGAAACGGAAATTTTAAATACCAAAAAGTACACAGACCAATGAGCATGAGCTTCTGCTTTTATTCTGAGATCATTCCTTAACAGAATGCTGTGCTGGATGCTCCCTGTTCAGTTTTTAATGAATACTAAATGACACAATGGACAAGCTTTCCCCTGCCTGATTACTGACTCCAAAAGGTTTTGCCAGTCTTGTCCTGGTAGTGGATAAACCTCTTTCTTAATTAATATGTTTCATTTCTACCACACGGTACAAACTACTTTGTTCTTGCACAGCACACCACACTGAGTGCGGACTCTGATCAGACTCTGGACTTTTGCCCAGAGGGGACTGGGTGGTCTCATGGTCTGGAATCCCTACAGATTTTATTTTTTCTCAGGCCGTCTGGAGTTTTTTTAGTTTTTTCTGTCCCCCCTGGCCATTGAACCTTACTATTATTCGATGTTAATTAATGTTGATTTATTTTGTTTTATAATTGTGTCTTTCATTTTTCTATTCTTTAACATGTAAAGCACTTTGAGCTACTGTTTGTATGAAAATGTGCTATAGAAATAAATGTTGTTGTTGTTGTTGTTGATCGTGATGACAACCCTCAAAGCAAAATGCAGGAATAGGTGATACCAATCACTAAATAAAGAACTATCACATATAAGGATACAGATTTGTTCAAATACATCAAAAACAAAGTAGAAACAAATTAGCATAAATAAAAAACAACATCTGTCCATCAACTAATCGCACAACCACAGCCAAATTGAAGAAAAGGAGTCAGAGTCCTATAGACCTCGGTCAACAAGCCGCATCTCCCCTATTAACCAATCTACAGCTAAGTCAGTGCTGGGCTGACCAATCAGATGAAAGGACCCTTCTACCCGATGATCCCAGTGTCTGAGATGACTTTTCCAAAGGCAGGCAATCAACTTGGCAATAGAGCAGTGGTACCAAATGCCACATGAGGATACTGAGAAGTAAAGGAGGTTCATTGTCACCACCCGATCTGTGCTACCTGACCGATTGGTGTTATGTGAGTGTTGAACTGTAACACATTCCTACTGTAAGTGTATTCTACCTCACACTTTATGGATCTGCAAGCGGGTTTCATGTATAAGTGAATAATCTACAGCGTATAGACGCATGCATGATGTCACTGCCTGATTGGTGCACCAGCAGATTTTCACCCATCATGCATTTAAACAAGAGAGAGAAAAAAAAAACTCGCAGTATTGAGGGGTACATTACCTAACTATAATGAGAATATTATGAAAATGCATAAATTCATGGTATGTTGTCCCTTCACTGCTGGATCAAGCATGTTATGCTCCTCGGTATGTAGCGCAGATCAAGAAGTGGTAGGGACAGCTCCCCCCGTGTATTTGACATTGATCCATCACATCACAGGCTCTGTGGGTGTTAATCAGTCATAGTGATAGGAGCTTGAGAGCCACAGAGATTTATGAAGGACTTTGCTGACTTTGAGTATAATTTATTTCAAGGTGGCGCTTCGGCTAGCATGGCTACCTCACTACTCAGGTCACATTTTTGGCCTGACATTAGCATAGTTGGCATATGGTTCTCTAGCCATCATGGACATTTAAAAGACCACTACACCATTGTAATCCACTCAAAACTAGTTCCCCAGTTTACTTTCCCCTTTGATCTCCACAATTCACAAACATTTTGTGTTTTTGACAACTATTAGGTGAACATGGATAGCTGGAAAAATAGAAATAAAGCAACAGCCCCACAAGAGGGAGGATGACTCTAAACCCCAAGCATGTGTACAAAAGGGCAAGCAAAGAAACTTTATAAATGAACATTTAATAACATAAAAGTTGAAAATGACTTCTGTGAATTATCACATTGTGAAATGTATTTCTCATCCCTCTTGAGGTTCATATTTATTTTGCTAGTGAGGAATTATGTGTTTTCTTATAAAATATCTTTCAGGTGGGGTTTTGTAATTTTATTTTTTCTTGGGAAAAGTTTTTTAACACTATTATTATAATGTTTATTTACTATCCATTTTGTGTTTCCATTGCTGATGCCTCTCCCGGTTTTGGGGGCTTAGCTTTGCACAATGTGATGATTTTGTCATTAGCGCCACACTACAAATACGCAGCTTCCGGTACCCATTAATGGACCGAATTCTTTAAAAATCAAAGACTAACCTTTGTTGCTTATTCTCCTGATATCTTGAATCGCTGCCTGCCTTTTTTGACTTCAGATTTGTTTTGTGTTTTGGCTAAAGTTGTTTAGTTATTCCAGTCTTTCTGGTTACGATCCTCCTTGCATCCATGATTTTGATCAATTTCCCGGTCCTGTTACTACCTCTCCTTTCTCAATACCAGCTGTAAATTAATACAGAATTACGGGCTGCATAAGGAACAACCCTGAAATGAAAAAGTTGTTTAGGTAATTAAGACATATAGAGAGGGAGGTGGGAGAAATAAAAACTCGATTAAGTGAGGTAGTTAAACACGTCTAAGATCTGACTGCCTCATTTCAACATTTAGTCACAGAGATGAGAAAAGTCTCAATAACAAGAAGCACAAAGGGGTGCTCAAGCAGTGTCCAGTATTAGCGTAGTAAAAAAATAAAATGCAATTTCCCCTTCCACTTGGGGATCAACAACTTTTCAGGGGCTTTCTCAACCACTCTTTGATTTACAGCCATGAATATTTGTCTCAACACACTGAAAAAGGTTTGGGGCAGCCACCCATATATTGTCCTTTGCTGCAAAAGGTGTAAAGAAAGCAATAGGATGTTCTCACGTTGAGTTCCCAGATCGAACTGAACTAGTTTGGCAAGATGGAGATTTTATAGGCTCAGGAAGTGGCGTCAGTCTGGGTGCTGGAACAGGAAGTGACGTCAGTCTGAGTGCTGGAACAGGAAGTGACATCAGTCTGGGCGCCGGAACCATAGACATAGAATTACTACTGTAGAGGCCACATGACCAGCAGCATTGTACGTCAACGTCTCCGCCATATTGCGAGTGGCACTGCTGTGGAGTGAAGTAATGAATAATGTGCTGCTTGGTATTGTATAAACCGCTGTACACTCCAAACCCGAACCTGGGGGATTACATTTCATAGGTAAGGCTGAACAATTGTTTTGGTTATATTTGGCCATTAGTAAATCCCGTTTTATAATCTTACAATAAAATTAAACAACATTAGTAAAATTAAAACAAGAGAATGATAAATCAAAAAGCAATAATTAGCAAACAAACAAAGATAACTGGCAGTAACAGTGCAGAACTCACAATTGGTATGTCAGTTTGAAAAGATAAGTTTTGAGGGCAGTTTTAAAATCTGTTATTGAATCGAGCTGACGTATATGAGAGGGAAGACAATTCCCGAGTTGAGGAGCACAATGAGAGACGCTCGAGCTCCCATAGCACTGAGTCTGACGTGCGGTACAGAAAGTCGAGATGCAGATGAGGATCTGAGTGAGCGAGAGGAGTGTCAGTCTGGAGGAGATCAGTGAGGTTGTGGAGAAGTTTAAATATTAAGAGCGGTATTTAGTATTGTATTCTGTAGTGAACAGGGAGACAGTGAAGTTGAGAGAGAATCGGTGTGATATGTTCAGTGGATTTACAACAGCAGGTTATTATCCTGGCAGCAGAATTTTGAAGAAGTCGTAAGCAATGGATACGTTTTTGTGGCATGCCAGATAGAATAGCATTACAGTGATCTCTACGTGAGGTGACTCGGGCATTAACTGATACTTCAGTACTGTGTTGTGTAAGAACAGGACGAACTCTAGAAATGTTTCGGAGATGGAAAAAGGCAGTCCGAGCAATGTTACTTATATGGGAGGAATTATTTAATAATAACAATAACAATTATTATTATTATTTAATAATTACCATTTTAAGTGTATAAAAGGATATAAATAATTGCATGTAAACCATTCGCCAAAATCTGTTGTATGTAAACGATACTGTTTAAAACGTTATTGTTTAAACCTCAGTATGTGCGTCTTGGGAACTGCAGGTCTGACATTGTGGTCAGCAGCACAGGAGCACCGCAGGGGACTGGACTTTCTCCGGTCCTGTTCAGCAAAAATACATCGGACTTCCAATACAACTCGGAGTCCTGCTACGTGCAAAAGTTCGCTGGCGACATTGCTATCATGGGCTGCATCAGGAGTGGGCAGGAGGAGGAGTATAGGAACCTAATCAACGACTTTGTTAAATGGTGCGACTCAAACCACCTACAATTGAACATCAGCAAGACCAAGGAGCTGGTGGTGGATTTTAGGAGGCCCAGGCCCCTCATGGACCCCGTGATCATCAGAGGTGACTGTGCAGAGGGTGCAGACCTATAAATACCTGGGAGTGCAGCTGGATGATAAACTGGACTGGACTGCCAATACTGATGTTCTGTGCAAGAGAGGACAGAGACGACTATACTTCATTAGAAGACTGGCGTCCTTCAACATCTGAAATAAGATGCTGCAGTTGTTCTATCAGAGGATGGTTGCGGTAAGCGCCCTCTTCTACGCAGTGGTGTGCTGTGGAGGCAGCATAAACACACCTGGATAAACTGGTGAGGAAGGCAGGCTCTATTATAGGCACGGAGCTGGACAGTTTGACATCCGTGGCAGAGCGACGGGCGCTGAGCAGACTCCTGTCAATCATGGAGAATCCACTGCATCTACTGAACAGGAACTTCTCCAGACAGAGGAGCAGCTTCAGAGACAGACTGCTGTCACCGTCCTGCTCCACTGACAGACTGAGGAGACCCCACACTATGCGACTCTTCAGTTCCACCCGGGAGGAGTAAACGTTAACATTATACAAAGTTATTGTCTGTTTTACCTTTTGTCTGCATTTTTATCACTCTTTAATTTAATATTGTTTTTTATCAGTATGCTGCTGCTGGAGTATGTGAATTTCCCCTTTGGATTACTAAAGTATCTATCTATCTATCTATCTATCTATCTATCTATCTATTATATAGTGCCTTTCATATCTATCTATCTATCTATCTATCTATTATATAGTGCCTTTCATATCTATCTATCTATCTATCTATCTATCATATAGTGCCCTTCATATCTATCTATCTATCTATCTATCTACCTATCATATAGTGCCTTTCATATCTATCTTTTTTCATCAGAAAACCCAGTTTCCACATCTACCTGTATTAGTTTAAATGGCACTTTTGCCACTCGCAATAGGGCAAATGCACTGATGTATTGTGTTGACTGGGCAACACAGTGAATGCGGCGTCTATCTATATATGTCTATGGCCGGAACAGGAAGTGACATCAGTCTGGGCGCCAGAACAGGAAGTGACATTAAATCAAGCAGGTTTTCCCATATTTGGCCTGCAGAGATAACACAAAAAGCTTTAGAGCACCCTGCCACCCCCTGGCCCAGCGAGTAATCACCTCCACTTGGTCCATTCAGCTTGCTGCTAGTTACACGTGTGACACCACCAATAAAGCCAAAGTGGTGTACATTATAACATTACTAGATAACAAATCCCTTAACTGGGAGTCAGCCAAATCTGGTGCTAGTCATCCTAGTATTTATCCACCAGATGTTTTTCTAAAAGACATCCGAAACTGAAACAACCCCAAAACTCTCTACCACATCATCAACGAACAGGCCGGAAAGGAGGAACAGTTCCATTGCGCTAATCAAGGACAAGAATGGGTAGCTCTCAGTCAGTAAATAAAAGCAGAACAAAAGGTGGATCGAACACTTCCAGGAAACCCTCAACCAGACAGACCCGACCACAACATACAACTTTGATGAAGAGAACACTCGGCAAGAGCTCCAGGTGGACACTGGCGAGATTGCCATTGAAGAAATAAAGATCACAATCAGAAGTCTCAAGAACAACAAGGCAGCTGGCTTGGGTGAAATAACCTGCGAAGATTCTAAAACACGGCCGCCAAGTCATGGCGGAAGAATTGACGTTGCTCTACAATAAGTGCTGGCAAAGAGGTGTCATTGTCAAGAAAGGAAACATCTCAGAATGCACCAACTGATGGGGCATTACCCTCCTCTCAGTTCCCAGGAAGGCGTTTTGTACAGACCTCCTTTGATAGCTGTAAAGTGCCCTCAATCAGCAACTAAGAAATGAACTAGTGGGCTTCCATTGTGGAAGATCCTGCAGCGAGCATATCTTCACCTTACGGAACATCACAGAACAGTACATCGATTATCGGCACCCACTGGCCATCAACTTCAACCGATTTCAAGAAAGCATTTGATAATGTTTACCAAGAGTCTCTTTGGCAGATCCTGCACCTGTATGGCGTACCATCAATTTTCTCAAACACCTACATGAACCTGTATCTATGATCAAGCTGCTGCGTTGACAGTGAATGGCCATACTGACTTTTTTGAGATCGTTATAGGGGTCAGATAAGACGGCATCCTGTCTCCACTACTCTTCCTCCTGGCCCTCAACTATGTCATGTGACGAGATGGAACATGCATTAGGGCAGACATCGACAGATCCGACCAAGATTGTGATTTGGACTTTGTCGATGACATCGTCCTACTCCAGGAAGACGAGTTGAAATTGCAACATGTGACGAATGACCTGGGGCCTCATGTATAAACGGTGCGTACGCACAGATATGTTGTGTAAGAACTTTTCCACGTTCAAATCGCGATGTATAAAACCTACACTTGGCGTAAAGCCACGCACTTTTTCACAGTACCTCATGCCTTGTCGTACGCAAGTTCTCCGCTCGGTTTTGCAAACTGGCGGCACCCAGCGTCAAAGCAGTGGTACTGTTCTTATGTTATTACTCATTATTTTCATGACGCGGCTTATAAATACACAGAAACTAACCGCATATTGTTTATTAGTGTAATACATCTGATTGTAATTAACTCGTAACAATATAATGGTCCAGGGAACAGCCATAGTATTCCAAATACCATAACTGCTTTAGCGTTGTTACTCTCACTGCACCTTCTTCTTCTTCTTCTTTCAGCTCCTCCCGTTAGGAGTTGCCACAGCGGATCATTTTTTTCCATATTACTCTCACTGCACGACTCGGAGTATTTATATCACTGTATCTGAGTGTGAATCACAGCAGCAGCTGATCGGAAAGAGAATTATCGGTATACAGTTTCATGGACACGCTGTCTCAGCCACTGCAAAACATTTTAAAGCCTTTCCTGTACAGACCTCGCGGTTCAGAAACAGTTTAATCCCAAGAACTTTAAATGCACTCAATCAATTGCTCCTTGTAGAACTGTTAGGACTTATAAGTACAATCACCCCACTGTAAACTTGCACTACAGTTATAATATCTCACAACCTGGGCCACTTTATAAAGTGCGTATTTACATATGATGACGATATCATTTTTAAGGTGAAATGCAGCAAAATATGTTTGTTAAATTATACAGATAAAACTTTAACTTCATTTAAATAATCTATATTCTTCACTGGGAGTGTCGTGAAGGATAGAATAATTAAACATGTACTACGAAGATATTTCAATGTTCTTTAAACGTTTTGAAGAATCGGCGCTAAGCTTACAGATGGCTTAACTTCTATTACAGAGCTGATTGTGTGGCGATCGGTTACTTGGGGAAAGAAAAGCAAGTACTCTTGGGGCGGCCACGCCAATATATATTGAATATAAAACAGAAAGAGAAAATAACAACACACAGCTAAAAACACAGCGACAAATTTCTACAAAAGATAAATGCTTGTCATGAGCAGGAGGCTGCTGTGCAGTGTCTGCAACGGATGTGGCCATCCACTGTGCATAAGCTACCTTACTGACATTGGCCGACGAAGGAGCCACTGATTCTTCCTCTGCCCAGTGCCACCACAAGCCTAGAGCCGCCCCTGAGTACTGCTGCAATAAATTATTTCATCGAAGTGAAACACATGTTTAATAATGTGCTTTAGCTCCTATCATCATGAAAATGACATCACGTATACATCTCAGTATTTTAGTTATTCAGAGAGCTGTAATATCACAAATGTAATGGACTCTGTGTCCAGTTGGAGGAAGAGAGCCAGTTTAACAAGCAAGTAGTGATTCACACACATAGATCACATACGAGTAGAAGATCAAATACAAAACAAAGCATTTAACGTGCTACTTTAATTACGATGTGATTTGAGAAACTGGTTAATTAAACGATTTTAAGATGAAGTTTATGATGTTCTACTTTAATGACAAAATAAACTACGTGATTAAAGTGGAAATGTCGAGATTGAAGTTGACATTTCGTGCTTTTTCCCCACCGTGTGCCTTTTTTCTCTGTACCCTAATAAACTTTCATATGACATTCAGACGGTGGGCTACTACTCGGCTTTTAACGGCGAGTTTGATATGTGACTTCTTTTTTATTTCCGGCACTGTGCGATTTTGTGAACGTGAGCTTTCAAGTTTCTCCAACGCGCTATGTCACTCGATCAACTTCCTTTTGTTGATTATACCACGGTTTATTTGAACAAATAGTATGTTTTTCCTTTGCCTCCACTTGGTATTCGCTGAAATTCTTATATTTTCCCCGTGCTTTTCCTATTGTCTTTTCACAGAAGGCTGCGCTTAAGGGCGATTTATATTGATTTGCATATTCAAAGAGGCGTAATTCTGGGAGGATTTGGGGCGTTACATAAAGTGCGTGCACGAGCGTTAGTTTTCACGCTGATCGGGATTTATGTAACGTGGAAGTTGGAGTACGCACAGATTCCTGCATCTGAATTTTTCTGTGCGTAAGCACATTTCGGCTTTTGTGCTTACTCCATGTTATAGTGCGAGTTCTACGCACGGCGTTATACATGAGGCCCCTGGTCCTCACCATCTGTAATGCTGAAGATCAAGCTCCATTTGTTCATCTCCATTATGGTCGCTACAGCCATCTACACCAGCAAGACCTGGAAGGCATCAGCGGACATCAAGAAGAAGCTTGATATCTTTTAACAAAGGTGCCTCTGTCAGATTCTATGGATCAGATATTTCGACAACATCACCAATGAAGAGGTGCTTCAAAGGAGTGGCTCATACAAACTCCATAAGATCGTTGCACACAGAAGAGTCCAGTTGGCTAGCCACATCCTCTGCAAGAAGGACAACTGGATCCCTAGGGTGGCAATGAGATGAACACCTTCCGGCGCCAAATGACCATGAGGACGCCCCCAAATTACATGAAGAAGAACTTTCAAGCAAGACTTGATGGCACTGAACACCACATGGGCTGATGCCGAAGCAATTGCCCAAGATCAGAACTGCTGGAGAACCCTTGCTGCCCGATATGCCAAATAGCATGGGAGGATCTAAGTCTAAGTCTATGTTAGACTTAGACTAAAGAAGCTAATTTCTGCTGCTTGTTTCCACTATCTCGTTCTTTCAGTCAAAACCCAAAGCTTGTGACGATAGGTGAGGGTAGGAACGTACAGTAGATCGACTGGTAAATCAAGAGCTTCACCTTTTTCGTCAACACGACTGACCAATACAGTGTAGGCAGAAGCTGTTCCAATCTCTCTGTTAATCTTCTGCTCCCTTTGTCATTCACTCGTGAACAAGACCCCAAGACATTTAAACTCCTCCGCTTGAGGCAACACGCTATGTCCAACTCGCAACTGGAACTCTGCCCTCTTTTAGCTGAGAACAATGACCTCGGACTTGGAGCTTCAGCTGAGAACAATGACCTCGGACTTGGAGCTTCAGCTGAGAACAATGACCTCGGACTTGGAGGTTCCACTGAGAACAATGACCTCGGACTTGTAGGTTTAGCTGAGAACAATGACCTCTGACTTGGAGGTTCAGCTGGGAACAATGACCTTGTACTTGGAGGTTCAGCTGAGAAAATGATCTCGGACTTGGAGGTTCAGCTGAGAATAATCACCTCAGACTCAGAGGTTCAACTGAGAACAATGACCTCAGACTTGGAGGTTCAGCTGAGAACAATGACCTCAGACTCAGAGGTTCAGCTGAGAACAATGACCTCAGACTTGGAGGTGCTGTTTCTCGTCCCAACCACTTCACACTTGGCTGTAAACTCTAAACATTTAAACTGACACACACATTTTAATATTTCAAATATCTGATGCAGCTATTCTTGTTTATTATGTACAGTATTTCTACCTGATGAAGTAAATCAGTGCATTTCTTATAACCTCCCCACTTATGTGAATTTAGACTTTACTATACTAGTCTAGTATAAAGATTTCCACTAATGATCATTCTATCACTTCTAAACTCCATTTTTATTCTTCGTAGTCTTGCAGAACGAAATGGGCACTTGGCAGGAATTAGACAGCAAAAGGCCACCAACATTGTTTAAAGTAGGTAATTATGGAAATTGCAGCTTTAGTTTATGGAAAAAAGTGACTTTGGATTGTGAGATGGAAGTCAACAGATGGAGTGCATATGTGCATACTCCATTAAAGTGAATGAGCGTCCAAGCGTTGACATTAAATGATGCAGCATTTCTGAATATTTTGTTTAATTCATACACAACATTAGAGCAATCAATTGCCAAAACTTAAAAGGCAATTATTATATCCTCATTTAACTAAGTTAAAAGCATTCACATCTAAATTACTCACTTGGTTATTTCCCATATCGTTGTATTCCAGGACATACACCAGCTGCCATACCACATGCACTTCAGGAGAGGTCATCTGACTGAAGCTAAGCAGGTTCAGGCCTGGCCAGAACTTGGATGGGAGACCATCTATGAAAAGCTTGCTGCTGGAAGAGGTGTTGGTGAGGCCTGCAGGGTCCGCTTATCCTGTGGTCTGAATACAGATCTCAATGCCCCAGTGCAGTGCTCCCATACTTTGGAAGAGACATAAAACTGAGGTTCTGACCCTTGGTGATTGCAAAAGACATCTTTTGCAAAGAGTAAGGTGTATACCGATGTCCAGGCTAATTTGCCCTCCATGGCATAGGCATTCTGGACCACTAATCATCCCCTAACTGGCTATATCTGTCACCCCTTCCATACCTAATAGCTAGTGTGTGTGTGGTGAGCGTACTGGAGCAAAAAATGGCTGTGGTCACATCATCCAGGTGGATGCTGCACATTAGTGACGGTTAAAGTGGCTCCCCACTCACTAAAAGCACTGTATAAATGTTGTCACACACGTGTGCTTGGGAGACAGCTAAAAGGACCAAATGAAGGTAATTCCACACCAGGCCAGTGTTTGGAGGGGTACATTAATCCTTTCTATGTTATCCCAGCAGATCAGACATGGGGAATTCTGCCTCATTCCGGTTATGGCCATGAAGACGTCACTTCCTCTCATACACCTTAAAACTTGGACCACTTCCTGTTTTCAGTCAGTCAATGGTGTACTCAATACACAACACAATTTTGCAACTTATTTTACCTTTTGCTGCCAGGGCTCAAGTATATGGGTGGCTGCCCCATACGTTTTTCTGTGTGTCGAGGCTAATTAATTCACGATGTACTAGGGGGCTTTGCCAAACACCCTGCACTTCGCGCCAGCAAATTTGTGTCTCTGCCGCTCGCGTATGTGGATTTCACTTTCACCAAACAACAAAACTTTTAATTCTTGAGGATAGGCCTCTTCCTTGGGAAGTAACACTGCTTTTCCTTGGTGGCAACACGAATTAGATGATCTACAAGCCTCTGACTTAAAGGTTAAAGCCAAGGAATACCTACATACTTCTGTCATATCACCTATGTCCATATATTCAATCTCTTTTCGCTTTTACCTTTTCGTCAATATTGCATTGAATTTTGATTCCATGTTTGGAATTACATCGTGACAACGCAACGTACAGGTATAACTGCCCATGAGTGAATATTGTATCTTTCTCTCTACAAGAGATGTGTCTGACAGTAGCATTCACACAAATAATGACTGAACCGTGTGCGTGGTTATGTGGGCAGGACTTTGTCAAATCTCTTTGCATAAGCTTTTGTCTCGCAGGTCTTGAAATTTTCTCTCACAGGATTCCACTTTCACCAAACAACAAATCTTTTTATTCTTGCAGATACTCCTCTTCATTGGGAAGAAACACTACTTTTTTTCCCTCTGATGGCAACACGAATTAGACAATCTACAAGCCTCCGACCTAAAGTTTAAATCTGAACAATATGTTCGATCTCTTTTCGCTGTTCCGTTATTTCACCAAGAAATAATTTCTGTTTGTTTGCGCTTGTGCGATCTTTACTATCCTTTTTAAGAGACTTTCGAACTTTCGTACTTCCATTATCTCTAAGTTGCTCTGTGTGCGTACCATGCCAACATTTTTGGAATCTTTTAATTCTCGCAGATACGCCTCTTCATTGGGAAGAACCATTACTTTTTTTTCCCCCTGATGGCAACACGAATTAGACGATCTACAAGTCTCCAACTTAAAGTTCCAAACAATATATTCAATCTCTTTTCGCTTTTACCTTTGTGTCAATATCGCCTTCAATTTTGATTCCGTGTTTGGAATTACATCGTGACAATGCAACGTTTCGTGAGTGAATATCATTTTTTTCTCTCTGCAAGAAATGTGTCTGAGAATAGCATTCACACAAATGAGGAATGATTGAACCGTGTGCGTTGTGGAAGCTGGCCCGAACACAGACAGGCAGACATGTTCATGTCACCCACAAACACGTTTATTTACACTATATACAGTTCAAGGTGCACCACAAACCTGGCCACACAATGCCTTCTTCAGGCCGTCTCCTTCTCTCTTCTCCAGCTCAGTCCACTCCACTCCCGACTCTCGCCGGTGGCAATCTTCCATGGACACACCCCCCGTGTGGTGGAAGTGCCGGCTGCAACCCCGGAAGTACTCTGGGTGTCCCTATTCTTCTCCCCCCCCAGCACTTCCAGGTGTGGCAAAAGTGCTGAGGTCCAGGGCTCCAAAGGCATGGGGGCGCCCCCTGGCGGCGACCACGGGCCCCTACAGGGTGGAGCTTCAAAGCCCTCAAAGGAACCAGGGTGGTCGCCCCCAGATGGTCTGGGGAAGGTGCAAGCCCTCCTCCGGTCCTCCTGGGCATCCTGGCCGGGTCGCCACCCCAGCCACCTCTGACAGCGTGCTTGAAATTTTCTCACAGGATTTCACTTTTCACTAAACAACAAACCTTTTCATTCTCGCAGATACGCCTCTTCATTTCGAAGAAACACTACTTTTTTTTTCCCTGATGGCAACACGAATTATACAATCTACAAGTCTCCGACTTAAAGTTTAAATCCAAACAATATATTCAATCTCTTTTTGCTGTTCAGTTATTTCACAGAGTAATCAATTCCGTTAGTTGACACTAATGTGATCTTTACTATCATTTTTTTGAGACTTTCGAATTTTAGTACTTCCATTATCTCTAACCTGCTCTGCATGTGTATCGCGCCAACGTTTTTGAATTCTTTACAATGTTCTACTTTGTCATCTACTCTTTGTCTTTTATTTCCAGCCCTGGGTGTGGTTAATTCTCTTGGTACAAAGTCTCATCTCATGGGACGTGTAAGTGTCTCTCCGAGAAAGTCACGTCTCATCTCCTTCCAAGATTTTTTTTATAATAGAGAGATATATTATTATTATTATTATTATTATTATTATTATACAACAGGGAAACAAACATTTTTCTGGCAATTTCTGGCATGAATGTCAATGGATAGAAGGCCAACCCATCACTGGGTTCACTGGGTCTATTTACAGAAGCAGATCTAACTTGCTCTTCCAATATAGAGAGTTGTGAAAAATTATTTGCCCCTTCCCTGACTTTCTCCATTTTTGCGTATTCCTAACCCTTAAATTATTTGTGACCTTCAAACAAATTGTTTGTTTAATACAAAAGACAACTGGAGTAAACACAATGCATGGTTTTGAAATGATTATTTGATTTATTAAAGGTCAAAAATAATCACAACTTTTAACAACAATGTAAAAAAGCAATTGCCCCCTTCATCACTCAGTCAACCGATAAACCAAAATGAAATGATAATGGGTGAAATCAAACCAGATACACCCAAGCTTGATTGCTCACCGGCCCCTTTGAATCTAAACATCACTTAAACAGAACCACTCCAGCAATGTGAAATAATGTTCTCAACAAGCAGCACACCAGGCCTTAATCAAAAGAGACTCCAGAAGATCTGGAAACGAAAGAAAGAAAGAAAGAAAGAAAGAAAGAAAGAAAGAAAGAAAGAAAGAAAGAAAGAAAGAAAGAATTCAGTTGGGAAAGGCATACAAAACAATCTCAAAAACCAATGGACTCCAATGAACCACCGTGACAGCCATCATCTCCAAATAGAGAGGACTTGGAACAGTGGTAAATCCACTCAGGAGTGGCAGGCCATACAAAATGACTCCAAGAGCACATTGAAAACTCATCCGGAACGTCACAGAAGAACTCAAATGAACATCTAAGGAACTGCAGGCCTCTCTCAGCTCAGTTAATGTCAGTGTTCATGTTTCACAATTAGAAAGACACTGGGTAAAAATGGTGTCTATTGGAGAGTTGTAAGGTGAAAACAACTGCTAAACAAGAGAAATATAAAACCTTGTCTAACATTTGCAACAAAACACTGTGATTACCTCAGAATCTTTTGGGATAATCTTCTGTGGACTGATGAGTCAAAAGTGGAACTTTTTGAGAGACATGGATCCCATTATATCTGATATAAAGCTAACACAACCCTTAACAATAAGGACATCGTGCTCACAGTCAAACATGGTGCTGGCAGTGTAATGGTGTGAGGATGTTTTCATGCTTCAGAGCCTCTGTGACAGGGAAACAGAAATTCAGCTCTCTACCAGAAAGTACTAAAGGAGAATGTCCAGTCATCGGCCCGTGAGCTGCAGCTCAAGCGCAATTGGGTTATGCAGCAAGACAACAATCTGAAGCACAAGAGCAATACCACCTGTCAATGGCTAAAAAATAAACATAATGAAGGCTTTGGACCGGCCTAGTCAAAGTCCTGACTTGAACCCCTTTGAGATGCTGTGACAGTATCTTAAATAGACACTTCATAGTCAAAAACCATGCAATGTGTCTGAATTAAATCAATTCTATAGAGAAGAGTGGGCTGACATTTCTCCGCAGCATTGCCAAAGCTTGGTCTGCTATTACTGGAAGAGTCTGACTGCAATTGTTACTGCTAAAGGTGGCACAACCAAGTAAGACAGACAGACAAACAGATAGATAGATAGATAGATAGATAGATAGATAGATAGATAGATAGATAGATAGATAGATAGATAGATAGATAGATATGTGAAAGGCACTATATGATAGATAGATAGATAGATAGATAGATAGATAGATAGATAGATAGATAGATAGATAGATAGATAGATAGATTGTGAAAGGCACTATATGATAGATAGATAGATAGATAGATAGATAGATAGATAGATAGATAGATAGATAGATAGATAGATAGATGTGGATGGCACTACTGTATATAATAGATAGATAGATAGATAGATAGATAGATAGATAGATAGATAGATAGATAGATATGTGAAAGGCACTATATAATAGATAGATAGATAGATAGATAGATAGATAGATAGATAGATAGATAGATAGATAGATAGATAGATAGCTAGATAGATAGTGAAAGGCACTATATGATAGATAGATAGATAGATAGATAGATAGATAGATAGATAGATAGATAGATAGATAGATAGATAGATAGATAGATAGATAGATAGATAGATAGATAGCAGTGTCGTAAATAATATTTGAAACAAAGGCACATTTGTCCCTGATTTAATTTTCTCCATCCCACACCTCAGTTTAACATTACAAATTAAACAATTCAGACATCGTGATTAAAGTGTATATTGTAGACTTTCATTTCATTTCAGTCACACAACCCTTTTTCTACACAGTTCCCCCATTTCAGGGCACCATAGTGTTTGTGACAATTGCCATCACAGGTGTTTGTGATTCCTCAGGTGGGCTTCATTGATTCATCAGATACCTTGGTTTGCTTCTACCCTTTGCAGTCTGTAGCTGCCATTCTTCAACATGAGGACAAGAGCTGTGCCAATGAAAACCAAAGAAGCCATTTTGTAGGCTGACATATAAGAATAAAATCATTGTAGACATCAGTAAAACCTTAGGATAACCAAAATCAACTGTTTGGAATATCTTGATGAATAAAGAACACACCAGTGGGCCCAGTAATCACAAAGGAAGTGGTAGGCCAAGGGAGACCTCCACTGCTGAGGACAGAAGAATAGTCACTATGGTCAATAAAAAGTCTCCAACGTCTGTGTAACGATCAGCAACAGTCTTCAGGAGGCCAGAGATGACTGTCTGCAGAAGACTTCATGAACAGAAATAAAGAAGCAACACTGTAAGATGAAGACCACTAGTTAGCCACAAAACAAGATGTCTAGATTACAGTTTGTGAAAAAGGACTAAAAATAACCTTCAGAATTCTGGAAAAAGTTCTTTTGGACAGATAAGGCAAAATTGAACCTGCATTAGAGTGATGACAAGAGCAAAATGAGGAGACCAAAAGGAACTGCCTAAGATCCAAAGCAGACCACCGCGTCTGTTAAACATTGCAGTGCTGGGGGTGTCAATAGCTTGGTCGTGTACGGCTGCCACAGTTTGTGGCACATTTCTCTTCATTGATGATGGGACTGCTCAAGTCCCAGTAGATAACTCCAAACTCATTTGACGGTGCTTTATCCTGCGACAAGATAATCAGCCAGACAGACTGCTGAGGTGACACTGGAGTTTATCAAAGCTAAAAAATGGCAAGTCCATTAACCAGATTTAAATTCAATTTAGCAGACCTTCCTAAAACAAGCAGGAGCTGAAGATGGTAGAGCATCACCAGAGAACTCCTCCAGCACCTGGTGATGCCTGTGAATCGCAGACTTCAAGTAGTCGATGCATGTGAGGGATATGCGACAAAGTCCTAAATATGACAAAAGACCTGCTATTGATTTGTCCCAAACATTATGGTGCCCTGAAAAGGGAGGGCAGTGCAAATAAAGCGTGACCACTTAAATGACATCTGAATTTGGGTTGTACTTTTAAACTGTGGAGCAGAGGTGGAAAATAAGGGAAAATGGGTCTTTATTCCAAACATTAGGAGGACACTGTACAGTATAAAGACAGTTTGATGACATTAAAGAGTCCTTTTCTGTCAAACAAACCAAATTAAGTAAATATAACAAGCCACATTAAATGCACTGTGATTCAATGTTGCATATCGATAAATAAAATGTGAAAGCGTCCACTTGGTCGCCTGCTTTTCATAGTCACTGTATTCAGATACATTCGTCTGTGCGCGTAGCTGCGTCCTTCTTTAAGTTGCCAGGCTTCTGCTCAGCGCCTTCTCGCCACACGTTTCATTCTTCCAAGCAACCTCCACCCCCCAGACCCCCCTCCCCTCCCTGTCACCGGCTTGTGTCAGGTGTTGCTGTGGCGCTGTAATGCGCCTTTCGCGGAGCTCCTCGTTGATTTCCATTTCTCTCCGGTGTCTCATTCAAGGGAAGCGTTCGGACGGACCCCAATATATATATACGAGGGCGGTGTTTTTCTTTGCCTTAACAGTGACGTTACTAGGCTGGTCTTGATCAAGCCCACCAATGAGAAAGGATCAGAACGATCCTTCTGAGGCTTCTCTTTTTTTGGCAGGCAAGGGTGCTGCCGGAGCGAAGCCAGCTATGGGTGCGAGCGGTGGAGGTGGTGGTGGCGGCGGCGGCGGCGGGGTGCTCTAAGATGGGATGCCGCATCGGCAGCGGGGAGCTGTCCTTCAGCACCCTCATCTCTGTCTCGACAGAGCAGCTTCTTCTCCTTTTGTGAAGACGCTGCGTCTCCAGAACCGAGCTGCACTGTCCGTCAGCTCCAGGGGTGCGCTGCGGCAATCAGCTTGGACCAGAAGCAGACCCGCGGGGGTCCTGAAGAGGTTCACTTGTCTGCAACGCCGTCAGCGTGTCTGTCTATCAGTTGCCACCACTGCAAGCAGCAGGTACACGCGTTCTCTCCAACGCTGCCGCCCCTCACAAAAACTGGGGGGAAGCTGCTTCTGCGGCAGAGTGGCAAGAAGGCAAGGGGTGCAGCAGCCACAGCAACAGCAACGTTCAAAATCAACAGCTACAGGAGCCGGACCCCTCGTTCATACCCTCGTCCTTTTTTAATTAATTTATTCTTTTTCTTTCCCGGGCTTCAGGAGTTGCATAACAATGACTGCAGATCATTTGGAGTAAATTAACCGCCGCGTTCGTTCTTGTGTCTCTGTCTATCCATGCAAAGACTTTGCGGTCCGCATCGCCAATACTGCTGGTAAGAAACGAGCAAGCTGACAAGTGGTGCACCAGCAGCAGAGCAGGGAAGGAGGGGGAGACCAACACCCGAAACACTGTGACCACCACCGACGGCAGCTGACGCATCCAGCGCTGCAATTCACTGTTATCAGAGCCGCAGACCAAAGCCGAGAAAGCCGTCGACCCTCACCAACTTGTCTGCCCGTAATCGGAGTCGCGTTCCTAATTCCTCTGATGACTGCCTGTGGCTGCAGGAGATCGAGCAAGTCGGAAACTGGATCTGAACTGAGCAGCAGCAGGGACATTTATATTTAAACACCATAGCCGCCCGTGTGCACTCCTGGAGCCCCCGCAAGACGAGACCGGGAGGACAGCACACGGAGAACATCGCCAGCTCGGCGGGCATACTGAAGGGGGTCGTGTCCAACTTCACCGCCTTCTGCTTGACCATCACGTGCATCTTCCAGGTGAGAGAAGGAGCAAGAAAAGGTCCGCTTGGATTGGGGAATGTCCGTGTGAAAGAAAGAAAGAAAGAAAGAAAGAAAGAAAGAAAGAAAGAAAGAAAGAAAGAAAGAAAGAAAGAAAGAAAGAAAAGCGTGCTGTGAGGTATAACTGTCAGGCGTCCTTATTCACTCACTAAAAAGAGGCGCTATATTTAATTGGTTGATTGGGTCTTATGAATGTCGATGTAAACCTTTGCTAGGTTAGGAGCACGCTAGGAGCTAGAAAAATTAAAACATTTCTCACATTCCAGTTTGTTTCTGTAAAGTAGCCAATTAAGAAAGAAAGAAAGAAAGAAAGAAAGAAAGAAAGAAAGAAAGAAAGAAAGAAAGAAAATCGTGGTTGTAAGTAAGATTGGGCTGAAATATGATACTGCGCTGTGAGTTGTCGTTTGTGATCATACTCGCTAAAAGGAGGCTATAAATAATTGATTGATTGATTCTTAAGAATTACAATGTGAATCTTGAACGGTGTTATGTAAATTGAAAAAACAAAAGAAAGAAAAAGAAAGAAAGAAAGAAGAATGCTAAGAAGTAAAACTGAACTGAAACGTATTATGATTTGTCGTTTGTGACCATGCTTGTTATATAAGGCGCTATATACCTGTATATATTATTTATTGATTCTTATCGCTGTCTATCTCTAAAGGTGATGTTTTAAATTAAATACAGAAATAAAGGAAAAAAGACTTGTTTAGAAGTTAAACTGTGCTGAAATGTGACAATGCATTATCAATCGCCCTTCGTGATCACACATACATAAGGCGCTATATATATTATTAAGTCTTATAAATTGTGAAGTCGAGCAAGAACGGCGCTCTGAAAGATATTTATTTTGTGTGTGTGTAGGCAATTTGCATTCTCATAAATCCGGATATGAAAGGTACTATGTTGAGTGAAAGAACGAAAGACAGTCTTGCTTAGAATTGAAACGGCTGAAATGTAACGCTGCATTTTTAATCGGCCTTTGCGATTACACGTATAGAAGGCGCATATATACAATTGATTGGTTCTTATAAATTTTGAAGTCGATACTTAAAGACTCTCTGATTGAAAGACATTATATATATATAAAGAAAGAAAGAAAGAAAGAAAGAAAGAAAGACTTGCTTAGAAGTAAAACAGGGCTGAAATGTTAACACCACGTTCTGAATTGTCCTTTGGGCTTACACTTGTTATATAAGGTGTTGGATGTGCTAACTGATTAATTGATTGTCATTATTGCAATTATTTGAAAGGTGCTTTTTTTGAATTATATATATATATGCTTTAAAAGAACAAGAGAGAATAATCGATTGTGTTCTGAAGTCAACACGAACTGAAAACTAATACTGCATTCTGTGTCTTTTTTGATTGTACTCGTACTAAAGAGGCGCTATAGATAGGTGATTGATTTTTCTGAATCGTGATATAAGGCGTTATATGGAAAGAAAGAAAGAAAGAAAGAAAGAAAGAGTACTCCTTTCCTGCATTTGGACGGAGACCTTCTTCCTTCTCACTTTGTGCACATGGCAGGCAACAGCAGAGCTCTTAGCCCCCCGGCTGCATTGTGCAGACAGATGCTTTCCTTGAAGCCCCGAGGACGGCGGCAGATGAAGATTGTTTTCTGCTATCCAGCTCGGCTGTAGTATTATGAAGTGGTTATTTTTTGAAATTAAAGTTGTGCGTTGTCGCCGGAGCCTAATGTATTTTTCGAAGTTGATGGCGTGCTAATTAATTCTTGGCTTAGATTAGGTGCGGTAGCCACCCGTTGTCCTGTTAACTTTTTATAACAACTTTTCCATTTCCTTCCATGTGACCTTTGCTATCTGATTCATCTTTCAAGTGGCTCCTTATCTTGCACAGTCATTGTGTGGCTTCACAATAATGGCAGTGGATTTTTTTATATTTTTTGACAAACAATTTTAACAGGCTTTTTCCTGTACTGTATTGTGCCTGGAGTACATAGTGCCACAATGATTAGCGTTGACAAATCTCAAATCTGGAGATACGGGTTTAGCCATTTTTTGTCCAAGAGTTTGTACCTCTTCCCCATGTCTTTGTGGGGTTTTGCACATCAGTTATTTGTGACTACAGAATTGTAGTATGGGCGAATCTGGGGTTATACTGTATGTGATTTTTAACGGTCTTATGCTGACGCCCAATCTTAGCCTGTTTCTTTCCTTCTGGCCAGCTAAAATTGAGAGTAAATCTGCAGTGACCAAGGTGTGTTAGAAAATTTGTCATTGTGGGTATTAAACTGAAACAGAAAGCAGGCCCTCCTCATTTTTTCTCCTTATTTAATGGACTTGTCTTATGCGGCTTCTGGTCATGGATTCAAGACTCAAGGAAAGGACAGTGTAACCCCTGAAATGACATGCATTGCACCATAACCTTGTCATTTCTCATATTCTATTTAACAATTTTTTTCTTAGTTTTTTTTTCCCCCTTCAGGAAATTTCCTTTTTCTATTATTTTATTTTCAGTTTACAATAGAATTTAAGATATTGCTATATTTTTTGTCTTCTTTTTCCAAAAGTTAACGTGCCTGCATTATATTTATATTTAGACCATATGTAGAGGAGCAGAAACTGTATTTGTAATTAATGACAATAAATAGTAATTAATAATAATTTAAAGTACTATCTATCTATTATATAGTGCCTTGCAATTTTAAACTGGGGTGTGGGATGGAGAAAATTAAATCAAGGACAAATGTGCCTTTGTTTCAAACATCATTTAGGGCACTGCTATCTATCTATCTATCTATCTATCTATCTATCTATCTATCTATCTATCTATCTATCTATCTATCTATCTATCTATCTATCTATCTATCTATCTATCTAATCCTGCCAACTACACTATCTATCTATCTATCTATCTATCTATCTATCTATCTATCTATCTATCTATCTATCTATCTATCTATCTATCTATCTATCTATCTATCTATCTATCTATCTAACTAACAGCACATTTCATATCTCATCAACCATTTAAACCTGGCTTGGAGCAAAGATGCTTAGCTGTAGTTAAAATATGAATCATTTTTCGCCATGCTAATATTTCTTTTTGATGCCATAATAAAGTCAAGCGGGCCATCTCTTGACCATTGTCATTTATAATTGCAGGAGGTGGCTTGCCATTTTGTGCTGTGCTGTTTGTTTTAGCTGTTTACACACACAGTCTGCTAAAAGAAGCTGGTGGCTCAAGCTTCACAAGGGAATGTACTTTACTAGGGTGCAGCAAACACACAGAAAAAAACAAACGAAAGTGTTTCTATTATTTAAAAATGAAGACATGTATCACTTTGCATTGATGAATATTTGCAGGAAGGTAAAGTGAAGTTGTGTGAGTTTGCATCAACCTATGGACAAAAAAAAAGGTAAAGGTTATTACTGCACTTACTGCATACGAAGGCTGGATACGCAGTGTTTCAGCCGTTCAGCCTGTAACAGCCAGTCAGTAAAATCTGTTTAGTCCCATTCAAGGACATCGGTGCCCAGAGCCGTGGAGCAAGGCATGAAACAGGACTGGATGAGGCCCACTGGCTTATTCTTCTCATTCTCTGTAGACTTTTCTTTGGGTACTTTGGCTTTCCTTCAACAATCGCAAAGGTTAGGTTGACTGGTAATTCCAAACTGAACCCTGTATGAGTGGGCACAATGATGAACTGCTGTCCTGTTCAGGACTGTTTTCTGCCTTACCCTCAATCTTGAATACATATACATAGTAAATACACACATAGTGAAATGCAGATATGGTATAAACTCTTCTGACGGATATTTTTTGGAAGTCGCCGCGCACTGGGGAAATTGTGAATATATAAAAAGGGTTATTGGGAAGATTCAAGCAACTATAGGCGATTAAGCTGAACATGCATCGCAGGAAAATTAATGGAAGGAATTATTAAGGAAAAGATGGAGTGACACAAGGCAAGGACGGGAGTTTTACTGAATTGACAGCATGGGTTCAGAAAAGGGAGGCTGTGTTTTACTAACATGCTGGAATTCAATGAGGAAGCGACAAAAGGACACGATCAAAGTGGAACATATGAGATTATTCACCTGGACTTTCAGAAAGCATTTGATAAGGGGCCACATGAGAGGGTGGGCATAAGAATAAAAGAAGTGGGAGTTGTGGTGTGCAGATGGGGGCAGAATTGGCTGAGACACAGGAAGCAGAGAGTAATGGCGTGAGGGACCTTATCTAAAACTGGGTGATGTTAAGAGTGGTGACCAGTGGGGGACGGTGCTGGGGCCACAGCTGTTTTTAAAATATACAGTATATAAATAGTTTGGACAGAAATATAAGTAACAAGCTGGTTAAGTTTGCAGATGATACCAAGCTAGGTGGATTGGTAGATAATCTTGAATCTGTTGAATCATCACAGAGAGATTTGGACAGCATACACGCTCGGGTAGATTTGTGGCAGATGAAATTGAATGTCAGTAAATGTCAAGTATTACACGTAAGAAGTACAAATGTTAGGTTTGAATACACAATGGGGGGCTGAAAACTGAAAGTACACCTTATGAGAAGGATTTAGGAGTCCTAGTGGACTCTAAGCTATCAACTTCCCGACAGTGTTGAGAAGCCATTAAGAAGGCTAACAGAATGTCAGGTTATATAGCGCCTTGACGTGTGGAGTACAAGTCACAGGAGGTTCTGCCCAAGCTTTATAACACACTGGTGAGGCCTCATCTGGAGTCCTGTGGGCAGTTTTGGTCTCTCAGTTACAAAAAAGGACATAGCAGCACAAGAAAAGGTCCAGAGAAGAGCGACAGGGCTGAGTCCAGGACTACAGGGGATGAATTTTAAGGAAAAATTTTCTCTTTAAGCAAAATGAGATAAACAAGAGTCAAGGTTGAAGTGCTTAAAAATATGAAGAGAATTAGTCCAGTGGATTGAGATGGTGGCTTTAAAATGAGTTAATCAAGAACACGGGGACAGAGTTGGAAACTTGTTAAAGGTAAATTTCACACAAACATTAGGAAGTTTTTCTTCACATGGACATCCACAGGCACATCTAATAAGTGACCAAGTAGTGTGGTAGACAATAGGACTTTGTAGACCTCCAAATTACACTTGATGTTATTTTGTAAGAATTAAGAGGAAAGGACTGGTGAGCTTTGTTGGGCTGAATGGCCTGTTCTCATCTATTTCTAATGTTCATAATAATTTTAATGCTGCTGGGGTAATCCTTGGTCCCCATCACCTTAAAATGAATTAAGCAGGGTAAGAGTTGATTGATTGTTTCTCCTCTTTAGCTCTAACCCCCCATCAAGTTGGCACAGCAGATATAAGTCATACACATAGCTGTTAAAACAGTGACAGTAAAACTTTGGCATAGCCACCCCACGCTTTCTTTAAAGTGAGCTGCTTTTATTCCTTCTTTTGAGACAAGGTGGTAAATCACATGGTGGTTGAGCACTGGTCAGTTTAAAACTGGGGGAATGTTTCGTGGCATGTGGATTTGTTGCCATGATGAATAAACACATTTAAAGAGATGACCTCTTGGAGCTAAGGTTACTGCAATCCCAGAATACTCTAATGCATGAAATGATTCAACAGAGTATGACTAGTAGGACAATAAAAATCTATGGGGAGAAAAATAGCTTTCTGCATGATTCATTTTATCTGTAAGTCTTTCATCAATCACTCCTTACTGTGTAATGAAACTGTCACAGTCAGTTCTATCACAAAGCATAATATAAGGCAATTAATTTTTACAAATTAAAAATAAAACGCTTAGGTAGTACCTTTAAAAAGCAACACATTGAATGGGATTTTTAATGAAGACATTAGATAGCTTTCTTTGAGCTTAATTATTATATCCTGTCCTAAAAGCTTACTTTTCTATTGTTCATTTGTGTGGCAAGAGCTCAGGATATCCCACTGCTGCCACCATATACTGTCACTATAATACCACCAGTGTCACACAGACTAAACCATCCTCTTGGGCTCCCAGCACCCATAACTGGCCCTCCTTAAATCTACTAAATTAGTATTTCTTTTAACAGCTTTAATTTGAGCAATACATATATATGTTCTTATAAATAATAACTAAACAAAGAAGCACACATCACAAACTTAACTGTAACTTTTTGATTTGTTTCCTTTATAAATAAGGCCTAATTAGTAGTAGTAGTAGTAGAAGTAGTAGAAGTAGTAGTAATAATAATAATTGTTTAAGGTATCAATGTGCTGTTACTCTTTGTTTCTTGATATAGGCAACAGTATCACTTTTGACATGTGATACAACATCAAAAACAATGATTTTATACTACTATTACCACTACTAATACTACTACTACTACTACTAATAAAAATACTACTACTACTATTTAATAATAATAACAGCAGCAATAAATACTGCTACCACTACTGCTAGTACTATTACTACTAATAAGTACTATTACCACTACTACTACTACTACTACTACTACTAATAATAATAATAATAATAATAATAATAATAATAATAATAATAATAATACAACAATTTAATAATAATAATAGCAGCAACAATAAATACTGCTACCACTACTGCGAGTACATTTATTACCAATAACAAATACTACTACCACTACTACTACTACTTTGACTACCAATACTACTACTACTTATAATAATAATAATAAAAATACGACTACAATTTAATAACAATAATAATAATAATAATAATAATAATAATAATAATAATAATAATAATAGCAGCAATACATACTGTTACCACTACTACTAGTACAATTACTACTAATAACAAATACTAACACCACTACTACTACTACTACTAATAATAATAATATTACTACTACTATTTAATAATAATAATAATATTTAATAATAATAATAATAATAATAATAATAATAATAATAATAATAATAATCATAGCAATAAATACTGCTGCCACTACTGCTAGTATTATTACTACTTATAACAAATACTACTACCACTACTACTACTAATAATAATAAAAATACTACTACTATTAATATTTAATAAAAATACTACTACTACTATTTACTACTACCACTACTACTAATAATAATAATAAAAATACTACTACTATTAATATTTAATAAAATAATACTACTTATAATAAAAATACTACTACTATTTATTAATAATAATAAAAATACTACTACTACTATTTACTACTACTACTACTACTACTAATAGTAATAATAAAAATAGCAATAAATACTGCTACCACTACTGCTAGTACTATTACTACTAATAACAAATACTACTACTACTACTAATAATAATAATAGCAATAAAAATACTAATACTAATAATACTGTTATGTCCAGAATTTAACCCTGAGTTTGTACATATTTTTTTTTACTAAAAGACAAGGCAGGATGGGAATAAAGAGGGTGTGGTGAACTGATGGTTTGTGGGAAAAAGAAGGTTGAAATAAAAAAACGATAAGAAAACATCTAGTCAAAACCCGTGTGTGACAAGTTTTTGTGTCTGGATACAACAAATACTACTACTACTACTACTATTTAATAATAATAAAAAATAAAAACTACTAATACTACTGCTGAACGTGCTTAATAAACTTACTTAATGCAATAAATGTTGGGTCAAAATGAAATTTAAAAATACGAACATGTGACCATACCACCTACACTTGTCAATTTATCTAAACTCCATTTTGTCCTTCCAGTGACAGCAGACAGCCATACAGCTTTAACTAAATCGTGTCGTATTGGCTACTAATAAAATGAGCCAACAGTTGAAGTTCATCTGAGCTGGTCTAGTAATGGTCTCTTTGTCGCGTGAGCGTTAAGAAGTGAATTGTCGTGGACATACCGTATGTGGTAGTGGCATGAATTTAGTGTGGAGCAGCCAACAGAATCCGAACCATTACATTGCAGGTGAATTATCATGGACTGACACCACAAAGCATCGGAGTTAAAAGACTTGCACTGTGGTGAACTATTGGTGGTGAGTCACAAATCTACAACATCGGGCCTAGAAGTGATGCCCTTGTAGTGAATTGCAGTGGACTTACACCCCTTGGTGACATTACAGTGAAATAAATATAATGTTGCGCAGCCAATGCAAACAAAATCATTACCTTGCAGCTGAACTATCATGGACTGACACCACAATGTATCTCAGTATGAAAAACTGCAGTGAGGTGGTTAGTCATGAACCTGCAATGTCTTATGTCATTTTGATTAAAATCAACATAATTTAGGTTGTAACATTAATGTACCCCAAGAATCATTTCAAACTATTTGACAAGTTAATCAAACGATCCATCAAAACTTACTTATATACTGCCATTCACACCATGCTGCAATATTGTGAGCCTTATAGAGCTAACAATGTTTGATCTGAACATTGAGACTAAAGGAGCCGAGGTGTGGGGGGGCAACACAATACTGAACAATCATAAATGCTGATTATTTCTAAATTAGTTATATGTGATACCAGACTGAGGAATATGCCTTTTCATTAAAAGTCAAAGATGACAGATGTATTGTTTGGATTTTCTCTGATTGTTTGACCTTCTTAAAGCTCCATTGCTGCTACAAAAAAGCACACACTGAAAAAAAAAAAACAGTAGAGTTGCTTTCTGTGTTGAGTAGATAAACACATCCTCATCGTTTCATTAAAGAATCATTTGTATGGCTGAACCCATTTGAAACCAACTGCCCTGCAATTATTATTCTGAGTGCAATTTTGCAGACCACGGATTTCAGAGGATACAAGTCAATATTCTGATTTGCTGATCAAAAGTTTAAAGGGATGACCTTTGAACATAGAGGGGTCCTGTGAAGTCGGGTCGCACTGTCAATTTCAAGCGAGGAGGCCAGCCGCCAAGCTGTGTTCTCATATGCACAAATAAAGCTTAAAGCCATTAAGGGAAAATGTCATTGGCTCCAAATGTTAGGTTCTGCATATGAAATTGTGTCAAAGCTGAGGTTTCCAGAATGGCCATTAGCTAAGCAATGGAAGCAAATCAGTCCCAGTGGTCAAAATAAGGCCTTTTTAACCAAAACATAAAAGAAGGGAAGATTTAAGGGACTGGGAGGGTATGGAAAGGAATAGCAGCCCTCAATCCTGGCTTGTACACTTTATGAAGTCTTGGCTACCTGGTCTAGTGCTCTGCCCATTTCCACTAAAGTTCTACTGACCTCTGTCTACCAATTTATATCACTTTCTCTCACAATTCCATTTTGTATGAACATTTACCCACCTGGTCGCGGAGAGACTGAGCCTTTGAACTCTGTGTCCTGCTAGTAGTTAGTATCCAAACTGAAAAATTCAGATTGTGACGGACAGCCGGGTCCCATGCCCGGCCGGGACGCCCCTGCTGCATATGTTCCGGGGGAGCCACCATGGACAGCTCAATACCTCCCCCGGGACGCTTGGGGGCAGCCTCCCTGGCCGTTGTTCATTTCCCAGACTCCCACGTGGCTCCATGGGACATGGAGTCCTCCAAAGCCTGGTTGGGAGATGGGGTGGCTGCTAGGGGGTGCTGCCGAGAGCCAACAACCATGGACGAGTTATCAGCCCCACCTGGAGGTGCAATCAGGACCAGCTGGTCAAGCACCTGGAACACTTCCGGGTGGGCTATATAACGGGCCAGCCTCCCTTTATTCGAGGCCAGAATCAGGAGGGAGGAAGAGGACGAAGTTGCCTGGGAGGAGTGGTGGTGCCAGGAAGGGTTGTTGGAGCTCTGTATTTAAGTGCTTTGGGACTGTGTTGGGCCTGTGGGACACGGGGAAGACGTGCGCCCACGGGTGAAGAGAAATAAAAAGCCTGTTTGTTTTACACGTGCCTCTGAGTAGTCTGTGCCGGGTCGGGCGCTATATAGTGCCTTTTAAAAGATATGGACAAACTAGGTTGTTGTACCATGTTAGCCATTATGGACGCAATGAGAAGTCAAGCACAATGACACCTTTTATTGGCTAACTAAAAAGATTACAATATGACGAGCTTTCTTTCAATTCAGTAGAATATAAGGATTTATAGTAGTCTCTAAATGTGTGCATTATATTTTTATGGTCAATGATTTTGTCTACACCCGGGTTCTCTTCCCAGGTCCTCCCTGCGTGGAGTTTGCATGTTCTCCCCGTGTCTGCGTGGGTTTCTTCCCACAGTCCAAAGACATGCAGGTGAGGTGCATTGGCGTTCCTAAATTGTCCCATGTATGTGTTTAGTGTGTGGGTGTGGGTGCTCTGCGGTGGGCTGGCGCCCTGCCCGGGATTTGTTCACTATGGAAAAGGCACTATATAAAATGACAAGGAACAAATGACCATCATTGAGTCTTGTATTAGGGCAGCACGGTGGCGCAGTGGGTAGCGCTGCTGCCTGGCAGTAAGGAGACCTGAGTTCACTTCCCGGGTCCTCCCTGTGTGGAGTTTGCATGTTCTCCCCATGTCTGCGTGGGTTTCCTCCCACAGTCCAAAGACATGCAGGTTAGGTGCATTGGTGATTCTAAATTGTCCCTAGTGTGTGCTTAGTGTGTGTGCCCTGTGGTGGGCTGGTGCCCTGCCCACGGTTTGTTGGCTGGGATTGGCTCCAGCAGACCCCTGTGCTGTGACCTCTGTAGTTAGGATATAGCAGGTTGGATAATGGATGGGTGATTTTGTCTCCGTTTGTGTTGGTGATTACTGGTAATCTCGCCTGAAGAAGGGGCCCGAGTTGCCTCTAAAGCTTGCATATTGTAATCTTTTTTAATTAGCCAATAAAAGGTCTCATTTTGCTTGACCTCTCATTATACGGAGAAACAAAAAAGAAAGTTCTTAACATGTGTACGACGGACTGGCATTACCCATTTTGCTATGCTTGGGAACACAAGTCTTTTGCTCAAAAAGCAGCTGCGAGACCACCAGAATTTCAGCTGTAGAGTCAGTTCTCCCTACAGGAGAATGCTGCTTCTTCACCCTACCTGATCAGACTTAACAATCAGAGACAAAGTGACAACCCAGAGGTGTCTCTTCAATGCACCATTAAAACACTTGATCAATAAACAAAGAGCCTTAACTCAACAATGGCCAACATTGATGGTTAAAACATTGCACTGATTGTCAACCAAAAGACTGGACTTATGTGCACCCAAGAAAGCAATGGAAAAATGTCTACTCCTACCTTTCAAAACTTTTGCAAGCACCAGATGTACAGTATGCTCTCTATCTGCTCAACGATCTTGGCCTGGCTGGCTGTAGGTTATTCTCATTGCTGGGACGCCATTGCCTGGGGTGTGGCCGTAACAAAGGCTGGAGCAATACCTTTTACTCTGAACGGACACCTGGTGCTGGACCAGTAGAGTTAGACCAAAGAGTCACTAGTCCAAACCTGGATAAAATGAAGCAAGGGGCACAGGCAAGAGAGAAGGACCGTACATAAAAGCCACATGTTCATCTTGCTAAAGGTGGGAGCTGACTGTTCACCACCTACCCAGGAGATGTAAATTTTCTAATAGAATAAATGGGCACTGTGTGTAAAACCTCGAAGAGAAGAAAACTGCAGTTCTACCTGCAACCAGAAGTTGTGACCAAGGCAAAGAAGGAAAAGAGCTCCAGAATAAAGAAAGAAAAACACATGCAGAGGAGGAAGCCAACCCAGAAGGAACAAAGCATATATACACCTACTTTAACTCCAAAAACTGTTAATTTTAACTTGGTAGTTAGGATAAAGCCAAGTAATTATTAAGGTACTGGTATCACTGGAACTGAAAAGAAATAATCCTTATGAAGAAAAAGTTTTTAGGTGTTATAGTTTCTCTTCCAAAACCAAACAGGAAAGTTTAAAGCAGCGCCACACACACATAGCATACTGTGGAGAGGCTCGGGATTGGTAAAGCAAATGAACATCATGATGTAGATGCTAGAATCTTAATAACTTGCTAAGGAGCTTGTCCATCTTGACCACATAACTCGAAAGATCACAGTTCAAAAGTCACATGCATTTATCTATAGAATCAAAAAAGTCCAACTAAATAGTGTAATTTTATGTTTTGTGTTGTTTTTATTGTCCTTCATATATATCTATACATATATCGTTTATTATCCTTATACTATGAATAGCCTAGATGTGCTACCTGTCTATGACGGGTTGAAATCTAAGTAATCACCACATGCCTCAGTATTAACATTTACAATGCACCATGGAATGTATAAGTCAGTATTATTAACCATTTGGTATGGGATTTGTAAAAGCAGAGCTAATGTTTGTCAAGCACCATCTGTTAGAATGACAAACGCAATGCACTTTATTACTACAAATGTTTGTGATACGCCATCTGTTGGAATGACAAAACCAATACATTTTACTGCTAGACATGTTTGTGATGTGCCATCTGTTGGAATGACAAACGCAATGCACTTTATTACTACGAATGTTTGTGATGCACCATCTGTTGGAATGACTGAAACACAGCCACCAGATGGACACACAGTCACACAGACACCTATCTTTTTATTAAGGTGGATTTTATTAATTGGTATATTACAGAAAGCATATTTGGTTTCTTTATTACAAACCAGCCCATCACCACATCTGAACTACAAATAAAGAGAGAGAGAGAGTGGAGAGGTTGACAGCATGCACTGATACACCACGCAAAAAACCACCTCAGGATCCCAAATTAGGACCCGAGTGCAGCCGTGCAATGGGTTACACCTCAGCACCACACTAGCTCAAATGGAACGGAGCAGTGTGAGGTTTTTTACAGTGGCTGGAGTGCCAATCCTGCCACCAAACCCCAGAGTTTTCCCTGCAAAATGGAAGACCTGATTGCAGTGAGCAAATAAAGATAGTAAGTTATTTCATGTAGACTTTCACCAATTTATGAATCTCCTTAATAAATTATACAGATCTCTTCATATTTCTGGCATCCCAGCTGGAAGGTGAAACAGAGATCCCTCACTCATTAAACACACGGGTGAAAAAAAATAACCAATCCATGGGGTCTAATGTAAAAATAACCTGACACAGTACAAACAATCAGGAAAGAGAAACAAGCAAAATGACCCACTTTTGATTGGCAGGCTGCCCCCGCTGGTCACAAGTTGCTACTGTTTCTAATTGCAGTGGTTCAATGCAGGGCATCGTGGAGGGTTGCTTCTCCAACAATTGCTCTCAATTCCCAGCCCCACTCTGACAATCGTGCTTGAATTACCAATGGGGAACACCTCCACTCCGAGTGAGTAACGAAGACACTTACATGGGAAAAAGTGGGTCATGACCTCAATAAAGATGAGGAACACTGCTCAAATGTGATCCACCGTACCTTGTGACTCTTTCAGAGTACTCAGATGTCTCTTGGTGGCCTCCTAAACTCATCTTCTCCATGCCCTGCTCTAGGCAGATTTCCATAATGGTTCCATTTAGTAACTGATTGATGTAATAGGATATTCAGTGACTTGGAAATATTCTTGTCTCCATCCTCTGACTTGTGCTTTTCTTTAATTGTGCGCCAACCACATGACAAAACAGCTTGGGATCCTGGTAGGCAACCCTCACCCCAAGCAGACATGCGGTCCAGTCCCACCCTCCAGAAATGACCTTCTACTGTATCTGCCACAGCCTGATGTTACGTGGGTGTCCTCTTGGCCTGGTGAAGCTGCTTGGGTCCTCAGCAATGAGGATCCTGCAAGCCGGATCACCCTCGGGGAATCACATCACATCACAGTGCTGTAACTGACGCTCCCTCACAATGCAGGTAATATGCCTCATTTGAGACTTCATGAGCAACTGCTCATTCAACACAAACTCAAACCAGTGGGACCCAAGGATTCTCCAAAGAGACACAGTACTGAAGGAGTCTCAGGTCACTAGATAGCATCCATGTTACACAACCATATATCAAAACAGGAAGCACTAGGACTCTAACAACTTGGACCTTCATCCTTTTGCAGATATCAGGAGCGCCACACACCCCTTTCCATCAACCTCATGACCTCCCCATGTTCTCCTAATCCATCTACTGCCAGTAGTCACCAGAGACATGAATGCCATTGCCAATGTAAGTAAACCTCTTGACAAGTTCGATACTCTTTCTGCAGACAGACACACTGCTGATGGCCGTGCCTACTAGTTTATTAAAGGTCTGGACCTTGGTTTTTATCAGGACTCCTCAATCAGTCTCTTGAGAGCCCTGATCAGAGCCTCCATTGACTCCGAGAAGATCACAGCATCGTCAGCAAAGTCAAGATCTGTGAATCTCTCGTCACCAACAGATGCCCCACATCTGTTGGACCCCACGACCCTGACCAACACCCAGTCCATGTAAGCAATGAACAGAGTAGGATCAAGAGCACATCTGTGATGAACCCCAGAATCAACTGGGAAGAACACAAAGGTTCTGCCACCACTCTGTACAGCACTCACAGTGCAAGTGTATAGGCTGGCCATGACATCCATAGGGGGAGCCCGCAAAGTCTCAGGATGTCTCACAGGGCATCTTGATCAAATGAGTTGAAGGCTTTATGAAAATACACATAGACCACAAAGAAAATCTGCAAATATCCGCGTTTGCACTCCATGAGAAGCCTCAGTGCCAGGATGCAGTCGATGGTAGACTTCTTAAGTGTAAAACCAGACTGCTCTTGTCACTGATAGGTGAGCAAGTGATCAAGGACCCTATTGAGGATGACCTTAGGAAGGACCTTACCCGGTACAGAGGGCAGTGTTAACCCCTTGTAGTTGCCGCTATCCAGACGACCACCCTTCCTTTTCCAGATAGGGACGACAAGTCCTGTTCTCCAGTCAGTTGGGATGATGCCTGTCTCAAAAATGGAAGCAAAGATTGCTTACAATGTCAGGATGACAGCCTTACCACCAGCCTGGAGAAGTTCGCCTGAGACTCCACAGATCCCTTGCAGTCTGTGACCTGACATTTGCGGGATAGACATATGAGCGCCGACAAAATAGCGGCAATTAAAACACAGCGTCAAAATCGCACAGACAAAATCGCGAAAGTTTCATTAAATATGAATTACTAGTTTAAAGCATATATGATAATGTTTATTTTAGAAGTCAATATTATGAGACGCGGCATGCCATCAGCACGGCACGCAGATAGTCCTTAAGATCACGCCCTGCATATGTAGGAAGAATTGCAGCAAGACGTCTTGATAGTTGCGCGTATTTAGACTTGCTGGCTCCCTGACTGCTGGTAATTCCGCTTTGTATACGACGCGTTATGCCAACCCTCGACTGAGTTATTTGTTCGCGGCATGCCATCCCTGACTGCTGGTAATTCCGCTTTGTATACGACGCGTTATGCCAACCCTCGACTGAGTTATTTGTTCGTGGCATGCCATCAGCAGTTATAACAGTTATAACCTAGCACATAATGTGTACATAATGCGCACGTACGCGTCCCACTCTCCTGGCCTCTCTCGCGATTTTGTCGTGCCGATTTTTTCGGGGCGCATTTGTCGAAAACCAGTTAGCGGGTTTGTCGGCGCTCATTTGTCCGTCGCGGTTTTGTCGGGGCGCATATGTCTATCACGCTTTTGTCGGGTGAACCCTTGCAGTCTTCCCTACCCTCAGCTGGTTCACCACCAGTGCAATCTCAGGGAGACTGGGGGTTCACAGCTAACTGGAGGATCAACCTCATGAACTGTGAACCCAGAGATGTCCAATGTCCTAGCCGGAGAGTCAGCTCTCCTGGGACTTCTAAATCAATTGGCTGTACCAGTGAGGACCTGACAGCTGTCATATTAAAGGGGATGAATACTTATGTGGTCAATTATTTTGTTTCATATTTGTAATTAATTTAGATTTCTTTTCAGGGAACTGTTTTCAGTTTGACATTAAAGAGTCTTTTTCTGCCGAAACAGTGTCAAAGAAGCCAAATGAAATCCCCTGAGATTTAATGTTGTTTAAAAATGAAATATGAAAACCTCCAAGGGAGGATACCCTTTATAGGCGCTGTAAATAGCGTGTTTGAATTATTTATTTTATTGTACTATAGCTGGAAACATGTGTAAGCATTGTGAGCCTGTACTCGATAAAGAGTGCTATTTGAAAATAAATTAAAAGTGTAAAAGTAAAAGTTCACCACAGCCAAACCCCTAAACGTCTTCAGTTATTGTGAGAATAAGCCAAGGTCAGGGAAAATGCTAGCCTTGCAGTTCATACTCCATTCTACTTCATGTCATATATAATCAGATGTCTGGCTACCCTATTTCTTTTCCCTCCATGCAAATAAAGTATTCTTACCTGTCATATATTAACCCATCCATCCATCCATTTTCCAACCCGCTGAATCCGAATAGGGTCACGGGGGTCTGCTGGAGCCAATCCCAGCCAACACAGGGCACAAGGCAGGAACCAATCCTGGGCAGGGTGCCAACCCACCGCAGGACACACACAAACACACCCACACCCACGGGCCAATTTAGAATCGCCAATCCACCTAACCTGCATGTCTTTGGACTGTGGGAGGAAACCGGAGTGCCCGGAGGAAACCCACGCAGACACGGGGAGAACATGCAAACTCCATGCAGGGAGGACCCGGGAAGTGAACCCGGGTCTCCTAACTGCGAGGCAGCAGCGCTACCACTGCGCCACCGTGCCGCCCCCATATATTAACCATTCTATAAAAAAAAATTAAGCTAAAAAATTAAATAGAGTTAAAGTGTAGCCTTAGCCTCGGGAAAATCAAGTCAACTTTCCAAGTTTCATTAAAAAAAAGGAAAAAAAAAGAAAGAAAGAAAAATCATCACGGAAGAAAATGACAGCTGCAGGCACTAATTTTGAGCGTGACCCATCCTTTCTAAAGATAATCAGTATAGGAGTGTGGAAATGGTCCACAAGGGCACCTTCTGTTCCAGCACTGGGTATCAGGGGAGGAGGAGGAGGAGGAGGAGGGTGGTTGTCTGTCAGACCACCGCCTTTACTTTTCTGCTCTTTATCTTAATTCTCTTGTCATTTAAACTCACTTTTTTTCAGGACAGGACTGCAGAGAGCTGAAGTCTGAATCAGGGCACAGTATCTGGAAAAGATGTTGGTTTATTTTAGATGCGACATGTACAGCTGGACAAAAAACTCTCTGAACCCTTTGGAATTCATTGGATTTCTACAGTAATTCTTCATAACAATGTGGTCTGTCCTGAGTTTAAATACTTGGGGATCAACAGTACAGAGTAATGGGAATTGTGGAAGAGAAGTGAAGAAGAGAGTGCAGGCAGGGTGGAGTGGGTGGAGAAGAGTGTCAGGAGTGATTTGTGACAGACGGGTATCAGCAAGAGTGACAGGGAAGGTCTACAAGGATGGTAGTGAGAAAACTATTTGCCCCCTTCCTAATTTCTTATTCTTTTGCATGTTTGTCACACAAAATGTTTCTGATCATCAAACACATTTAACCATTAGTCAAATATAACACAAGTAAACACAAAATGCAGTTTTTAAATGATGGTTTTATTATTTAGGGAGAAAAAAATCCAAACCTACATGGCCCTGTGTGAAAAAGTAATTGCCCCCTGAACCTAATAACTGGTTGGGCCACCCTTAGCAGCAATAACTGCAATCAAGCGTTTGCGATAACTTGCAATGAGTCTTTTACAGCGCTCTGGAGGAATTTTGGCCCACTCATCTTTGCAGAATTGTTGTAATTCAGCTTTATTTGAGGGTTTTCTAGCATGAACCGCCTTTTTAAGGTCATGCCATAGCATCTCAATTGGATTCAGGTCAGGACTTTGACTAGGCCACTCCAAAGTCTTCATTTTGTTTTTCTTCAGCCATTCAGAGGTGGATTTGCTGGTGTGTTTTGGGTCATTGTCCTGTTGCAGCACCCAAGATCGCTTCAGCTTGAGTTGACGAACAGATGGCCGGACATTCTCCTTCAGGATTTTTTGGTAGACAGTAGAATTCATGGTTCCATCTATCACAGCAAGCCTTCCAGGTCCTGAAGCAGCAAAACAACCCCAGACCATCACACTACCACCACTATATTTTACTGCTGGTATGATGTTCTTTTTCTGAAATGCTGTGTTCCTTTTCGCCAGATGTAACGGGACATTTGCCTTCAAAAAGTTCAACTTTTGTCTCATCAGTCCACAAGGTATTTTCCCAAATGTCTTGGCAATCATTGAGATGTTTCTTAGCAAAATTGAGACGAGCCCTAATGTTCTTTTGCTTAACAGTGGTTTGCGTCTTGGAAATCTGCCATGCAGGCCGTTTTTGCCCAGTCTCTTTCTTATGGTGGAGTCGTGAACACTGACCTTAATTGAGGCAAGTGAGGCCTGCAGTTCTTTAGACGTTGTCCTGGGGTCTTTTGTGACCTCTCGGATGAGTCGTCTCTGCACTCTTGGGGTAATTTTGGTCGGCCGGCCACTCCTGGGAAGGTTCACCACTGTTCCATGTTTTTGCCATTTGTGGATAATGGCTCTCACTGTGGTTCGCTGGAGTCCCAAAGCTTTAGAAATGGCTTTATAACCTTTACCAGACTGATAGATCTCAATGACTTCTGTTCTCATTTGTTCCTGAATTTCTTTGGATCTTGGCATGATGTCTAGCTTTTGAGGTGCTTTTGGTCTACTTCTCTGTGTCAGGCAGCTCCTGTTTAAGTGATTTCTTGATTGAAACAGGTGTGGCAGTAATCAGGCCTGGGGGTGGCTACGGAAATTGAACTCAGGTGTGATACACCACAGTTAGGTGATTTTTTAACAAGGGGGCAATTACTTTTTCACACAGGGCCATGTAGGTTTGGATTTTTTTTTTCTCCCTAAATAATAAAACCATCATTTAAAAACTGCATTTTGTGTTTACTTGTGTTATATTTGACTAATGGTTAAATGTGTTTGATGATCAGAAACATTTTGTGTGACAAACATGCAAAAGAATAAGAAATCAGGAAGGGGGCAAATAGTTTTTCACACCACTGAGCTATGTTATATGGGTTGGAAGACAATGGCACAGGAGACAGAGCTGGAGGTGGCAGAGTTAAAGATGATAAGATTTGCATTGGGCATGACGATGATGGACAGGATTAGACATGAGGACATTCGAGGGTCAGCTCAAGTTGGATGAGTGAGAGACAAAGTCAGAGAGGCGAGATTGAGTTGGTTTGGACATTTGCAGAGGAGAGATGCTGAGTATAATGAGAGAAGGATGCTAAGGATAGAGCTGCAAGGCAAGAGGAGAAGAGGAAGGTTTATGGATGTGGTAGAGAGAGGACATGCAGGTGATGGGTGTAACACATCAAGATGCAGAGGACAGAAAGATATGGAAGAAGATGATCCTCTGTGGCAACCCTTAACAGGAACAGCTGAAAGAAGAAGAAGAACAACAACAATGTGGTCTGTCCTAGCAGTAATACCTATTTTTAGCACGGTCTGCTATGTGGCACATCATTTCTCACTTTGATGGATCCAAGGTATCTTCACGGGTGACTTTTTTTTTGTCCGGCGACGTCTTGTATTTTTGGTTCTCTATGTAAGCAACATCCCTTTGGTAGGGAGTCAGATCTCTCTTCACTACTGATTGATTGTGGCCACCAGGCACATATCCTTACCATCAAAGACACGCTTCCCTCTTCTTTCTAAAATTTTAGAGACTCCAAGAATTTTCTGAACGTTCTCATTTATGCTGTAGTCAAGCCGAGTCAGGTCAAGTGACCAGAAAAGAATCTTTGTCTCCAACGAATGGAGCACTCCCCAGTGTTTAGTAGATGCTGACCAACATTTCACACCATACACCGTTGTTCTTTAATGGCACTTTACTGGAATGTATGGCTCCATATTACAACATTACTTTACAAAGAGTCATTGCATTCTGGGAAGAATTCTTTGTATATGAAACTGGTTCTTTGGGCTTTAAAAAGGTTCCTAATATGTGGACAAAACAGAAATCTTATCTTTAATACATAGTAGGCTAGCAGGACATGGATAGATCAAGAAAACCTGAACTTAATCAGTGTTACTGTAAGTAATAAAAGTCATTTTCAAATCAGCAATGCATTGGTATTCCATTTATGGAGCCTGTTATGGATATAAATGAATAAATGTTCGTTCTAGAACCTTTATTCCAAGGGTCCATGGTTGTCTGTGTAAAGAAAAACTTTCTAATGTTTGTGCAAAAAATACTCTTAATAAGTTTCCAACTTGCTTTTGATGAACTCATTTTAAAGTCACTGTCTCAATCCACTGCACTAACTCACTTCATAATTTTGAAACACTTCAATCAGGTCTCCTTTTATTCTCCTTTCACTTACTCTGTAAAGGCTCAGCTCTTTTAATCTTTCCTCATAACTCATCCCGTGTAGCCCTGAATCAGCCCTGTCGCTCTTCTCTGGACCTTCTCTAGTGCTGCTATGTCCTTTTTATAGCCTGGAGACCAAAACTGCACACAGGACACCAGATGAGGCCTCACCAGCGAGTTATAAACCTCCTGTGACTTGTACTGCACACGTCAAGGCGCTATATAACCTGACATTCTGTTAGCCTTCTTAATAGATTCTGAACAATGTGTGGAAGTTGATAGCATATGATGCTTAAATCCTTCTTATAAGGCGTAACCTTGATTTTCGAACGTCCCATTGTGTATTGAAACCTAACATTTGTATTCCCTATGTATAATATTTCACATTTACTGACATTAAACTTCATCTGCCACAAATCTGACCATGCCTGTATGCTGTCGAAGTCCCTCTGTAATTATGTAATGGATTCTTGATTATCTGCCAATCCAACAAGCTTGGTATCACCTGCAAACTGAACCAGCTTGTTACTTATATTCCTATTCAAATCACTTATATATATTAAAAACAGAAATATATATATATATATATTGTCGCATGCAGCTGGGGGTGGAGCCCAGCCGGGACGCCCAGGAGGACGGGAGGAGGGCCTGTATCTCCTCCAGACTGCGAGGGGGCGACCGCCCTGGTTGTATTGGGGGCCCGTGGCGCCCCGGTGCCTGAAGAAACCTGGAGCCCAGGAAGTGCTGGGGGGAAGAAAACAGGGGATACCTGGAGGGCTTTTGGGTGCGCAGCCGGCACTTCTGCCACACTGGGGCGTGTCTGCGGAGGAATGCCGGGAAGCAGCTGGAGCCCATCCGGGTTCCTATATAAGGGGCCGCCTCCCTTCATTCAAGAGCGGAAGTCGGGTGGAAGAAGGACGGAGCTGGAGAGAGGACTGGAGGCGGCCAGGCTGGAAAGGCATTTGAACTGTGAGGCCTGGACTTTGGGGAATCGGTACTGGAGGCACTGGGGACATGCACGGAGCTTGTAAATATTATAAATAAACGTGTGTTGGGTGCAACAAACAATGTCTGTCTGTCTGTGTCCGGGTCCCATTCCACAATATATATATATATATATATGGCGGCATGGTGGCGCAGTGGTAGAACTGCTGCCTCGCAGTTAGGAGACCTGGGTTCACTTCCCAGGTCCTCCCTGCGTGGAGTTTGCATGTTCTTCCTCTGTCTGCGTGGGTTTCCTCTGGGAGCTCCGGTTTCCTCCCACAGTCCAAAGACATGCCAGTTAGGTGGATTGGCGATTCTAAATTGGCCCTAGTGTGTGCTTGGTGTGTGGATGTGTTTGTGTGTGCCCTGTGGTGGGCTGGCACCCTGCCCAGGATTTGTTCCTGCCTTGTGCCCTGTATTGGCTGGGATTGGCTCCAGCAGACCCCCTTGAGTTCTTGTGTTCAGATTCAGCGGGTTGTAAAATGGATGGATGGATCTCCATGATGGAAGGACTGGGGGAGAAAGTGTGGCCAGAGCATTACAATGGTACCTCGGACTCCCGCAGGGCTCCAAGGGAATTGGAGTTGGAAACAGCCCTGTTGGGATCTGTGGGCATCACCAGGGGGTGCTGCAGTAGCAGCTAAGCCCTTCTTGGCAGCTCTTCCACCACACTTCTGCCAGTCCCGGTGTTGTGCTTGTGGGGAATGGGGAAGGTGTTTCTGAAAGAGAAAAAAGAAAATAAAACTTGTGTGTGCTTGCACTTGTGCCTCCTGCATCTGTCTATGTTGGGGTTGGCTTCACAATATGTATATCAATATAAAATCTATATATATTTATATCTCTATATATCTAATATTATATGTGTAAGCACGGGCTCCTAGAAACTATTGAAATCGTCAGAAAAAAAACTGAAATGCAGAGTTGGCGGTTTCATTTAGCTCGCCGCCCTTGTCTAAGCGAGTTTCTCTCTCGTTTGTCTTTCCTCGGTGGTTTCACTTTGGCGATGGAGTCGCTTACTTTCAGCTTCACGCTGTAGCCTTGTATGTCTTTCTTCTTCCAACTTGTTAACTTGGGGGCCCCCTTGCCGGCTCTTTGAGCATCATGCTGTAGCCTCGCACTTCCGGGCCATACAGACAGACACACACACACATTACCGCGCGTAGATATTTATTTATAAGATATCTATATCTATATATACAAACCCCATTTCCAAAAAGTTGGGACACTTTCTAAAAATGCAATAAAAACTAAAACCTGTAATTTGGTAATTCACTTCAACCTTTATTTATCAGGCACAAGGATAAAGAAAAGATTTTCAGTGTTATCACCAACAAACTTGATTCAGTTTGTTAAACATGAACACATTTAGAGATGGATGCCTGCAATGAGAACCCTAAATACCATGAGGACTGATTGAGATCATTTGTTTGGTAGAATCCCTAGAGGGGGCTGGGTGGTCTCGTGGCCCAGGAACCCCTGCAGATTTTGTTTAATTTCTCTAGTCGTCTGGAATTTTTTTGTTTTTTTCTGTCCTCCCTGGCCATCGGACCTTACTTGCATTCTATGTTAATGAGTTTTCTCTTATTTTAATTCTTTCATTTCTCTTTTCTTCATCATTTGAGCTACATTATTTGTATGAAAATCTGCTATAGAAATAAATGTTGTTGTTCCAACACACTCTAATAAAGTTGGGACAGAGGGAAAGTAAGAATGCAAAGGTTGTACAAGTAACATTCTGTAAGGTTCCTCAATTAGCAGGTTAACTTGGTTATAAAAGGAGCATCCACCAAAGGCCCAGTATAAGCAAGCAAAGATGGGCCGTGGCTCACCGCTTTGTGCTGAACGTCACGAGAGAATTATCTGTCAGTTTAACAAAAAAATGTTCTCAGCGCAGCATAGCAGATAATTTAGGTCTGTCGCCATCTACAGTTAATAACGCAGTGAAAAGATTCAGTGAGTCACTAGAAATCTCTGTGAGTGAAGGCAAAGTGTGGAAACTACTGCTGAATGTGTGTGACCTTTGAGCCCTGGGGCGGTACTGCATTAGACACCGTCATGCTACTGTGATGGACATTTGGGCCACATGGGCTCGGGAGTACTTTGGGATATCATTGTCGCTTAACACATTCCATCGCTGCATCAAGATAGAAACTGCATTATGCAAAGAGGAAACCATACATCAATTTTGCGCAGAAATGTTGGAGAGTTCTCAGTCCAAGTGCTTCTGAGATAGACCTAAAGACAATGGAAACGTGTTCTGTGGTTAGATGAGTCCTCGTTTCAGCTGGTTTTTAGGAAAAACGGACATCATCGGATTTTATGTGCCAAAGATGAAAAAAGACCATACAGGCTGTTATGAACGAAAAGTGAAAAAAACAACATCTGTGATGATATGGAGGAATCTGTATACATGTGAAGGCACCATTGATGTCTTTTCCAGTCTTTTCCAAGGAACTCCAAGTATATTTCAGCAGGACAATGCCAGGCCTCATTTTGCATAAATTACAAAAGTATGACTTCGTAGACATAGTCCACGTGCTTGACTGGCCAGCCTGTAGTCCAGATCTGTCTGCTGTTGAAAACATCTGGCGCATCATGAAGAGGAGAACCACACAACAGCGACCACGGACTGTTGAGCAGCTCAAGTCTCGTATACAGCAAGAATGGGCAAAAAGTCCACTTGAAAAACTTACCGTATATACTCACATATAAGTCGGGTCTTGAAACCTGAAAAATCAATCATAAAATCAGACCCCGACTTATACGCCCGTTCAAAAATGTGACACTTAATTTTTTTTTTTTACATCTTCTTGCCTCCTCCAATCTCACACCAGTTTCTCAGACACATCGAATTTTGTTGCAGCAGTGCAGTTACCAATTGTTGATGTTTAATTTCAAACCAGCTTCATATTTTCTTCTGATCGAATGCTCCATTGCAGATAAGGGATGCTCTTACGATAAAGGTGTATGAGGGTGTAAGATGCAAAAAACACAAATCAGTGTAAACGTCGCTTTGGAATAGTTTGGGTATTACTGAGTGGTCACGTAGGCACAACAGAGAGAGCGAGAGAGAGAGGGGTTAGGAGCACCCGCTGATACAGCGCATTGCTGCACCCACATAGAAAATAAAGGCCGTGTGCTCGGTGGTTACTCTCTCAGGTGGGTGTTAGCAGAACATAATCCCTTTTACCAGCAGCGTGAGTTTTCCACTTTTGACTTATATGACCGACATTATAAAATACCAAAAAAAATTACTATAAAATCAAGACCCGACGTATTCGCGGGTGAACTTACACGCGGGTATCTACGGTAGCTTCTTCAATTCCCTAACAATTAAGAAGTGTAAGTAGAAGAAAAAGGAATGCGACCCAGTGGTAACCTTGTCTCTGTCCCAACTTTTTTGGAGTGTCATCGCTTTCTAAATTTTTTTAGGTTTAACAAATAGAAGTTTGTCGACGAAAACAACGAAAATCTTTTCTTTTTCCTTTTGCCTGTTAAATGAAGGTTGAAGTGAATTGCCAAATTACAAATTTAAGTTTGTAGGCTATTGCACGTTTAGAAAGTGTCCCGATATTTTTGGAAATGGGTTTTATATGTACAGTGATCCCTCGCTATATCGCGCTTCGACTTTCGCGGCTTCACTCCATCGCGGCTTTTAAATGTAAGCATATCTAAATGTATATCACAGATTTTTCGGTGGTTCGCGGATTTCTGCGGACAATGGGTCTTTTAATTTATGGTACATGCTATCTCAGTTTGTTGATCAGTTGATTTCATACAAGGGACGCTATTGGTGGATGGCTTAGAGGCTACCCAATCAGAGCACGTATTACGTATTAAATAAAACTCCTCAACGATATACGATGTGCTTCCCGCGCGGTGCTCGATTGTTTGCTTCTCTCTATCTCTCTCACTCTCTCTGCCTGACGGAGGGGCTGTTTGCACAGAGGATACGGACGCTCCTCTACAAAATGCTGCTTTATCGCGGTGCTTCGGCATACTTAAAAGCACAAAAGCACGTATTGATTTTTTGATTGTTTGCTTTTCTTAGCGAGTGCTCTCTCTCTCTCTGACATTCTCTGCTCCTGACGCGCGCACTCCTTTGAAGAGAAGATATGTTTGCATTCTTTTAATTGTGAGAAAGAACTGTCATCTCTGTCTTGTCATGGAGCACAGTTTAAACTTTTGACTAATGGGTGTTATTTCATGTCTAGAGGGCTCTAATAATGTTAACAGTGTGGGAGAGTTTATAAGGACAACCTCTTAACGCGCACACGTACCGGTCCCGGGACATAACAGCGTTTTAAAAACGTTACAGTAATGTGTGCATGCCCATCTGCCATGCATCTCGACACCATACCCATCAAATGAAACTTCAAAGTCTCGTCTTTCAGATGATATAAACCATTTTGACACACAACAACCACAGCACTGACACTAAAGCCTTTTTTACAGAGAAGTACATACTTTTAAGAGTTGACTGTCCCTACCTTTGAAGACCCCCTGCAAGTCAAACATCAATATTTCCGAGCAGTATTGATCCCATTGTGTCCGTAAGGCTCCAGCGAATATAATCCAGTAAAACGATTTAGGTCCAAAACACACGATATATTCTCAAAGGGACAAAAACTCCAGAAAACGTTTCATAACTTGAGACCACCTACGTAATTTTTTTTCATTTATATTGCTCATATCAGACGTAATTTGTTTCTGTCGGCGATAACCATGCTACCGCATGAAACACGGAAGTGTTAGCTTCTGATCGACACCTAAGTTGGCCAATTACGACGGGTCTGGGGTTGACTGGCACCTCGTATAGCCAACGAGTGTCACAGACAGCTTGAAGGATGACGTATAGCTCCAAACCCTGGTAGAATCTACCAGTTTGATTGGACACTGTGACTGACACTCAAAACTTACAGCCAATGAGCAGCCGAGCATTTTGATATGTAACTTGCCATACTAACTTGTAAACAAAATGATCGGAGCTGCGTGAAGGTGGCATTTGTGCCAGTCTGCAGAGTTGGTGCGTGGTTGTTTATTGTGATTTCGCCAAGTTTTTCGCATTTTAAATATGAATAAAAGTAGAAGTTTAAACGTAAATAAACGCTCGATTAAATAATAGATGCATGTACGTTGAAAGTATTCAACCGGCCCAGGAGACGTCTAATGGCAGAGAGCGACATGTGCCACGCCCTTGTGCTTTCTGCTTGCTAGTGATTGCTGCCATCAAGTGGCACATGGAAAAACGCTGAGCTGTGTTGTAACAGTTTGTAAAAGAAATATATATAGTTTGTGTGCATTTTATAAAAAAAAAAGTAAAAAATAAAAAATATAAATATATTTTTGGCCCATAAGACTTGTATTGACTATTTTTACATAGAAATGTGTATTTTTTATTGTTTTTATTATGGAATATGAATTTCCATAACTAATAGAGTGACACTGTGTGTAGATATAGATTCCTTTAGGTGTAAGCTTTCAGTAGAGCCCTCATTGATATCTGTGGGTTGAAGCATTCAAAAGTTATTACACTTTTCCATACGTTCCAAAATGTGGATAATGGTCCCTCTAAAAGCCCCTGGGCATGCCCACATAAAACTGGTGTAAAAATGTCATTTTTACAGGTATTCTTTTCAAATTTGAAATTTGAGTAGTCAACAAGTTATTCTGTTGGTACATAGTGTGTTTCTGTCCCCACCTACCTACTGCAGCTTTATTTTCCTTTATTTTCATAAAAAAACTTAGGCGAGAACAAAAAAATTTGTTTTTTTTTGTGAGTTCTAATGTGCATAACTTTTGATCAGTCACACCTACAGTGATTCTGACTACTAAGGGTGAAACTAGAGAATGTTACCTTTACAAAGAGACCAAACATGTGTTTATACTCCAGATAGTTCAATAACAGCAATGATTCTAATTTGGAGAGGTCGAATTACAAGCGATTTAGCAAAAATGACCCCGCTTGATAAGGGGTTTTAAAATATATAAAAATAACCATACAAACATATGGTTTCTACTTTGCGGATTTTCATCTATCGCGGGGGGATCTGGAATGCAACCCTCACGATCGAGGAGGGATTACTGTATATGTATATCTATAAATAATAAATTGTCACACACGTGCGATTAGGAAGGAGCTGAGTGGACCAAGCGGAGGTACAGTAATTACCGCCAGCCCCTGAACCTACCTCTGTTATATCTACAGGCCAAATACAGGAAAACCTGCCTGATTGAACATCACTTCCAGTTCCGGTGCACAGACTGATGGCACTACCAGTAACTAGACTGACGTCACTTCCGGTTCCGACCAGATGACATCACTTACGGTTCATGGCTTATAAAGTCACCATTTTCCAAAACCTCATCAGTTCAGTCATGGAACTTAAACCAAACAGATCATTCCTGTTTTCAGTACCCTTTTGCAGCCAGGGACAATATATAGGTGGCTGCCCCAAACCTTTCTTTGTAGGTTGAGACTACTTCTTTTTACAATATCCATCCATCCATTATCCAACCCACTATATCCTAACTACAGGATCACAGGGGTCTGCTGGAGCCAATCCCAGCCAACGCAGGGAGCAAGGCAGGAAACTAAGCCCGGGCAGGGCGCCAGCCCACCACAGGGCACGCACACACACACCCACACACCAAGCACACACACTAGGGACAATTCAGTATCGCCAATGCACCAAACCTGCATGTCTTTGGACTGTGGGAGGAAACCGGAGCACCGGGAGGAAACCCACACTGACACAGGGAGAACATGCAAACTCCACGCAGGGAGGACCCAGGAAGCGAACTCGGGTCTCCTAACTGCGAGGCAGCAGCGCTACCCACTGCTCCACCATGCTGCCCCTTTTACAATATATATATATATATATATTTAAAACAGATATATCAATGATTCTCTGGAACCAAAAACAGTTTCTCTATAACATTGCTCTGAAGAACATGGCTAACTAAAAGGTATCTAGATATTATGAAAGACAACATTAGTATCTTATTCATTTTCAATAATGTACTTACATTTAATCACACATTTGCAGGTACTTGGCCATATTTTTTAAGGCTCTTAATATTTCATAGTGGGACTTATCTGGAGGGCACATTTCATAGCTTATTTGATGCCAGTGTGATTCATTCTAAAAGGTCTCTTTTCATGCTGGTTTTGTTATCTATCACTTAATTATTTGGTATATACATCACTGCAGGTTTTGAAAACTGAATGACTCATTCATAGATATCACTGCACCTTTTCATGCGATTATTTATTTCAGAGTTGCCTTTTTATTTACTTCATTTTGGCACAAATGCCTTTCCATAAGCTCCTGCTCCTGCCAGTCGAGATTACCAGCCTAAAGTAATACAACTTGCTCAAACATTCCAGTGTTTTTTCTGAATCGCAAGGAACAAACAACCAAATTTTAGAGACTGACAGAGTCACAGCAGTACAGCAAAATATTCCCAGGTGTTAGATAATGGTTTCCTCAGTTCGAAGAAGCGGCCTAATTAGAGGAGAGTTTTAGCTAACACTAAAAGTCTAGTTGAAAGACTTACCTTATCTTCTTGATTCGCTGTTCGATATTCTGGGACAATCCAGCCAACTGTTTACGTTTCCTACTTCCTTGCTCCATTTTGAAAAACTACCAATTGATAGAAAAGTTCCATGGGTAAACCTACTGTTTTATGGCAGCAACAATTTTTTATCAGCATTCTGGTATGTGTAGCAGCCTTAGTTTTCACAATATTATATATTCATTTATTTATATTTAATATAAGTGTTTTGTACTGTATTTTAATAAAACACTCTGCATTTATTATGCCTTATATTTTGCACTGTTAGTTTGAGGTAGGATTCCCCAATTTAATCTTAAAAATAAAGGTACCAGAGTGGTTTTTCAGAATGAAACCATAGGGCAGGGGTGCCCACCTCCAGTCCTGGGGGGCCACAGTGGCTGCAGGATTTCATTCTAACCCTTTTCTTAATGAGTGGCCTGTTTTTGCTGCTAATTAACTTCTTTTGAATTCATTTTAATTGACTTGTTCTTGAAGCCTCAGACCCCTGAATTGTTTCTTTTTCCTTAATTAGCAGCCAAACAATAACGAGATACAAAATGGGCCGAAACAGGACCAGCAAACTGTGACCATCACACAATATCTGAAAATAAAGAAGAAAGGCGAAGGTCTCAGGAATGCTGATCTGCTTTTAAAAAAAAAGAGAAAATCCACAATTTCGGAAATGTCTGCTACTGCACAATGAGAGCAGCAACAAGCCATGGAATTAAAGAACGAGTTTAATTAATAACAAGACTCGGCGCCTCATTAAGAAGCTGGTTGGAGTGAAACTGGTTGGAGTTTAAGGCCCTGACTTAGTTGGTCTTCTGTTGGCTCCCTCACTTCACATTTCTCTTCTGTTTGGGTGCCATTTAAGGAAAGAAATGAAGCAATTCAGAGGAATGAAATAGAAATTCAGGGAAACATTTTTTTAAAAGCTAAGTTAATTAAAATGAATTCAAAAGATGTTAATTAGCAGCAAAAACAGATCACTAATTAAGAAAAGGGTGAGAATGAAAACCTGCAGTCACTGTGGTACCTCCAGGACTGGAGTTGGGCACCCTTGCCATAGGGCACATGTGTCCTGGAGGACCGCAGTGGGTGCAGGTTTTCATTCTAACCCTTTTTCCTAATCAGTGACCAGTTTTCACTGCTAATTAACTTTTTCCCTCTATTTTAATAGCCCTGTTTTTAATGATTAAATCTTCTGAGTTGATTCTTTTCTTCATTAACTGACAGCCAAACAGAAATGAGATGTGAAACGAGCCAACAGATGACCAGCTAAACTGGGGCTTCAAACTCCAACCAGTTCCTTAGGGCTCATTTATACTTCACGCTCAGAACGCGTACGCGTCCGCATCATGGCTGCCACGCGTTCCCAGCGTTCATTCCATGCGTCCTCTGAGCAGGTCCTCAGAAATTAACGCGACGCGTGCGCGAGTTGCAGTATCAGCAAAAAGTCGGGGGGCGCAGTGTGCTAAAAGTCGGAACGTGACGTCAGAGTCTCTGTTTACTATCTACATGTGACAGCAAGCCTCTATGGAGATCCTTCGGGGATCGATGTGCGCGCTTTGCTGTTTGATAAATGGTTCAAAGTGTTGAAGCAAAATGCCGACATACAGATGCATTCGTGGTGCTTTTATATTCAAGCGTCGCATATTCCCGATCGTAATGACACGATACATTTTAAAAGTCTCACATACCATCTTTTGTGTCGTCTTTTTTAATTTTTTTTATTTTTGCAACTTAATAACAGCAACATAATGTATAGCGTTATATTTGAACCACTGAGAAAAAATAAAGGACACGGTGAAAACGTGTATTTTGTGATTAAAGTGAAAATTTCGGCTTTAATCTCGAATTGTCCACTTTAACCTCGTAGTTTACTTTATCATTAAAGCAGACCGTCGTAAACATCATCCCAGTTTTTAATCGCTACGAGCTTCTTGGACCTGACAGCTGCGGCAAGCAGCAAAAGATCACCACACAGAACAAATTAAATGTCTGATATTCCAACTCTCTGCACATTTAGAATCTTTAGATTCATACTTGATATCACTTTCATGATGAAATGCATTAAAGTGTGTATGTTACATTTTACATATAGTTTAGTTTAAATAATGAATACTGTTAATAATTACACACCTGGGGGTGACACGGTGGCGGAGCAATAGCACTGTTGTCTCGCAGGGAGTTACGTTGCTGGTATTTCCTGCTTGTATTCCACACTGTGCTCAGGTTTCCTTCCAAAGATAAGCAGATTTGGGGATTTGGTGCAGCTAAAATGACGCTAGTGTATGTGTGCTTGTATTCACCTTGCGATGAGCGGAGACCTCGTCCAGGGATTGTCTCTCAGTCGTGCCCAATGCTTGTTGGAATGGACACATCCCTGGATTGATGGATTTAATCAATAAACATCCTTTTCACAGATATTGCGGTAAGGTGTTATCGGAATTTAATAGGTGATTTAGGCAATTCACAACACAGAGAAGCCAAACATGTTCTCACCGTGATAATATCTCACACTGCCACCTGGTGGACTCCTCCAGATTTACGTAAAGTACGCGCGCAAGTATGAACACTACAAAACTTACGTAGCAGGAGCGTCCGCTGCAGCATGCGTCGCGTCGCGTGAAGTATAAATGAGCCCTAAATGAGAAGCGGAGTCTTGCTGTTAATTAAACCCGTTATTCAATTCCATGGCTTGTTGCTGCTCTCTTTCTGCCACAGCAGACATTTCCAAAACTGTTGATATTCTGTTTTTTTCTAAGAACTCCTAAAATGTTTTGGTAACCTGAGGGATCAACCTTACAGAGACCTTCATCTTTATTTTCAGATTTTGTTTCATGGGTACAGGTGAGCTGGTCATGTCCTGCTTGTTTTATGTCTCATTACTGTCCGGCTGCTAATTAAGGAAAAAAACAGCTAAGGGGCTTGAGTCAAGGTAATGAAAGCTAAGGCTAAACAACAACAACAACATTTATTTATTTAGCACATTTTCATACAAAAAATAGCAGGTCTGAAAACAATTGTGGAGCCTGTATCACCCAGTCACACTGTGTTAACATATCTATGGCAAATAACAGGAAGAAAAATAAACAGACACTTTAACTTCTGCTAATAAAGAAGTTAATCAGCAGCAAAAACTGGTCACTAATTAAGAAGGTGGTTAGAATGAAAACCTGCAGCCACTGCGGCCCTCCAGGACTGGAATTCGACCACACCTGAAATAGGGGAACCATTTTCAGCTTCCTATAAGATCTATCCACATAAAGGTTTTAGAAAGAACATTTATTTATTTACATCTGTAACAGGCTCCACAAATAGCCATGAACAGAAGATAGCAGAATTGTAAAACACCAAATGCTTTCATGATTTGAACAGACTCTTCCTGCATACTTTAACAAAAGCTCAGTTTAGGTTTTCCTGATCTGTTAGTATCCTGCTAATTCGCCTACCAGACATTAAAGAGTTCTGTTTTGTCCACATACTAGAAGTAATATCTTTCATTTCACAGGTAATTCTAAGTTTTATAAAAGAATACCACCACATAAAAGATGTGAGTTCAACTGACTCTTTTTTTTTTTTTTTCTCACACTGATCATATACATTCAAGAAAAGACCCCATTGCCCCCCTAGGTTTCATGAATAAACAGGTCTTTAGCTAGAGATTCAAGAAATAATATTACATTGGGGAACTTTTCAATGCCTGAAGAACCGGTTCACCGACAAAACCGCGACGGACAAATGAGCGCCGACAAACCCGCTAACTGGTTTTCGACAAAATCGCGAGAGAGGCCAAGAGAGTGGGACGCGTACGTGCGCATTATGTACACATTATGTGCTAGGTTATAACTGTTATAACTGCTGATGGCATGCCGCGAACAAATAACTCAGTCGAGGGTTGGCATAACGCGTCGTATACAAAGCGGAATTACCAGCAGTCAGCCAGCCAGCAAGTCTAAATACGCTCAACTATCAAGACGTCTTGCTGCAATTCTTCCTTCATATGCAGGGCGTGATCTTAAGGACTATCTGCGTGCCGTGTCTCATAATATTGACTTCTAAAATAAACATTATTATATATGCTTTAAACTAGTAATTCATATTTATTCATATTCGATTTTGTCGGTGCGATTTTGACGCCGCGTTTTAATGGGTGCTACTTTGTCGGCGCTCAGCTATCGCGCAAATGACAGGTCACTGAAGAACCAATTTAATATACAAAGAACCCTTTCCAGAATTAAATGGTTCTTTATCGAGCAGTTGTTCTACAGGAACCACGTAACCCAGTAAAATGCCAATACCGAGCCAACATATTTAAGAGTGTATGGTGTGGCATGCTGGCCAGCATCTTTTAAATACGAGAGTGTGTTCCAATCACCCCTGAGGAAGGACATTGCAGGACACCTAACTGGGACAAGATGAGCAATGCAGTTAAGGCAGAAACCTGGTTTCTTAAAAAACCCTGATGGCATGCATGAGTTGGCACAACTCTCCAATGTCAATAAACTGCAGAAAAAAAAAAAGAGTTAAATGTCACTGGCCGCTGCAGGTCTGGAAACAATTGTGGAGCCTGTATGTATCACCCAGTCACACTGTTTTAACATATCTATGGCAAATAACAGGACGAAAATAAACAGACACTTTACTTATAGGCTTCTGTTACTGGACTGCATGTAGCACACTCAGAAGCTTGGCTGTATGATCGACCGCTGCCAGGGAATGGCATACCAGTATGTTTGCTTCTTGTCTTACACCCTGGGATAATAATAATAGAGGCATTGTTACTTTGCTACAATAAGTATTACAGTAGGTTACTTGTTACTTTACAAAGTAATTGAATTACTGTATGTAATGCATGTTAGTTATAACACACCAGTAACGGCGCACTGCACAATACCGTGCAGTGAATACACTTGACTTGAGTATCTCGAGTTTTCATTCTCTTTCTTTGCACGTTTATCATTCATTTGCTCAGATGTTGATGTGCTTGAATCCTTCCTGAGCAGCTCTTCTTTTTTTCCACCCTGCCTCTTCTCTTCGTTCCAACTGTTTAAGTCACTGTTTGTGTTGCAATTACTTTTGTACGTTTTCTTTAATGTTTCACTTAAGCTGGCACCTACGTCTTCAATCTGCCTCAAGAATGATTTAAGATATGAAGAGGTAGGGGAAGTGATGGTAAAGGTGGTAGGGATGAGAACGGCGCCCGTACGCATGCGCCACACGGCCGCCCTGCTGGCCGCTGCCGGGAGTTGATCCTACAATAAAATAAAAATAGGGGAATAACCTTGGAGGTCAGTCATCACCCCAAAAGCGGATAGTAGAGGTCACGTAGTATATGTGTACCAAATTTCAGGTCAATAGATCAAACGGTTTGTCAGCTACAGGTGATTTAAAATCCTGGACAGACAAACGGAGAGCCACGGTAGCGTATCTAATATATAAAGCAGAGTAGATGTGTGTATGCATGTTTGTTTGTCCGCCATACAAATCTGCACCGGGCGTCCGATCGGCACCGAACTGGGAATGGGGCTCGTTTGTGACCAGGAGAAGGTCATGGGGTATGTTTGGTTGGGAAAAATGTTTGTGGTGAACCGCAGGGCACCTTTTCAGTGACACAACATTCAGCACACGTCCCCGTAACTTATCATCGACAAGATGGCCGCACGTTGCAACAGACATTCACCGTGGCGCCATCTAGCGGCAGTTTTGGTCTCTGTGCGTCGCTTTTTACCCACGTTTCTTTAAATTGCCAAGAGATGGCGGAAGTGTCCGAGTATGAGGAGGCCGACTGGTTTGATCGGGTGAAGGAGAACTGCCATATGGATGTAAAACGTGAGCGAATCAGTGCGCGTGACCGGCTGACACACCCCGTTTCTCATGCCACACTCCCACACGCACTGACAGTGCTATATTTCATTCGCCAACGTCCGTTATATGCAAGCATGTTTGAACAGGGACTCGCCTTAAAAAGACAGCATCCTTCCCCCACCATTTTCCCCAGACACAGCATCGGCATTTCTCTCTGTAGTTACCATCGCCAACGTCCGTTAGATGGCACAACACAGACGCTCATTACAAACGGAGCACCCCTCCCCACCATTTTTCCCAGTAAGGTTTCAGTGCTACTCTTTCTCACTGGCTTTCCGTATTTGTGGTGCTGTTTGTTCGCTCTCCGACGTATTGTAAATAACGTAAATTCATCTCACTGAGGTGCTTATTCTGTACGTAATATCATGTAACACATTATAATTGTCCTGCTTTTCGCTAATATATCCATGCCACCGAAAAAAAGACATAGAATTGGAAGGTCCACTTAAGATGCCTAAGGAAAGTCTATTTCAAGGGCGTCTAAAACGCCACAGCAGATAAAATCCAGAGTAGAGGAACTTAACAATAATGTGAATCACAAAACTGTTCGTTCTTTTTCTATGTTCTGTTTCTTTCATTTGGGAAATTCACCGGTTATAGATTCCCGGGCAACGCCGGGTACTCCTGCTCGTTATATATAAAGATTACTCCCTTACTGCTCTTGAGGTTGTTTAGCTCATCAACATAAGCTTATCAATTTCTAAAATATTGAGATTATTTCAAGTACTGTATTCCGCTAAGGGTTGAAACTCAGTCGATGAGCTTTTTCTCCCGATAACACCTGCACTGCAGGTTTAAAACAGATGCGCCAGAGTTAAAATGGCTGTGCTACCGCCAGGACCACCAGCAGGAGAGATGGGCTGAGTGTAAGCAACAGGTAGTGGATCCAGTTCAGTTCCCCTTGATATAACGGCAAAATGCTATTCATACCTCAAAGTCAGAATTCAATACTGAACTGCAACCTTCTCTAAGAATCGCTCTAAGTTCCAAATTCCATTCTCTTAAAAAAAAAAAAAGTTATTCGTCATTACGCACGCTCCACCCGCAGCGAGAAACTGGCGACAACGCAATAATACCCACTTGCAAAATGCGCATTTCTGCGGCACATTCACCGCACAGGTGGCAACTGCCAGCGCGATGCTTGATTCTTTTCATATCATAGGACATGATGTCTGACTAATAATGGCCTACAAATGATGGCACCCTGAGAGACCCCGATTGCACTACGATAACGTCGGACAATGCAGATCACTCAGTTTAGCCAAATCGCGACTCAACTTTCCTCTGTCGCACCCCCTGGAATGACATTTCGTACCCTGGGTTGGGAACTACTGACTTAAAACGAAACAGACTTTCAGGAAAATCGCACCAGAGTTTGAAAAAAGTTATCCAAACGAACTGAACACCTTTAATCAATGTTATGGTATCTTGGTAATATATGTATTTCTACCAAAAACATGAACATTTCTGGGTGACTCCAAAGGTTTGAACAGTAATGTATCCAGGGCTGGCAATTAGGGCATTTGGGCACTGCCCCATGGGCCGCGGATTCTGGTCTGGTCATGGGCAATAAATACATTTTATGTACTGGTTACTGTTTGACATTAAAATTAATTTTCTAAACTACTAAACATTATCTGTCCGGTACTGCGATTTCTATAGTCCTATATAATATACCGTATTACGTCATCGGGTTGTTTTAGTTGTCAGTACACAACGTTGCAGTAAAAAATTTGGCCAAAACTGCCGTTTTTACGGTTTCAGTTTGGATACCGCTACATTTCCGTTAGCATATACATTATTGCAATTTATTTGATCTCATATCTAGTATTTAAATTCTTCGGTACTAATTATTAGTTTAGATTATGTATTATGCATTTTATTATTCTCTGGTCGTCAGCGTGAGCGATACTTAGTTTTCAGCTGCGATTATTAGTATGATGAAATAAAGTTATAAAGCACAGGACAGGAATTTTTCTTATTAGGACGGAACATTTATAGTTTATCGTTACGTTAATAGAACATTTCAATCATGTGAGGTTTTCATTATAACCTCGGTTATCATTTATTCCTTTGTAAATGAGCAGCTACTAGCCTGCTAGGGTACTGGCACTTGGACATGACATTGACATTTGACATGTACTCTAATAATCTGTAAGCCCTGCTACTAAATGTTTCATTAAATTTTATTTCTAAGCATGACACAATTTTAAGTTATGTCTAAACAACATTGTGCAGATTAAATTTGGCCACAGTTTAGATAGAGTTCATATCATAGGCTCATAGCAAGTAGGGAGCCACGAACTCATCACAAATTCTAAGAAAATTACAATGAATAATTGGCTCGATCGTCACCTCACTCGTTGAAGGCTCCTGAATGTGCCGTATATTAAAAATGAATAAAATGATCAGCTACTTTTCAAGGAATGTCCGCTTTGTTTTTTTGGAATGAAAGACTCACACCGGCTGGGAGGCTACGCCCCTGTGGCACTTTCTGTTGTACATCTGAGGCTTAATATGAACCATTGTGGGTTTTCCCATCATCTTTAGCGCTAAGCTCCGGACGGGTGGGGATGACAGCCAATCAGAGTTGGAGATTTGCGTATTGGCTTGAGGTGCGAAGTGCAGGACTCGGCCAGAGACTCTTGTGCGGGCGGTGTGTGAAGCGTGAGTTCTGCGTTGTGCCTTGAACAATTGATTTACAATTCGAGTAGAGCCCTTGGTCCGGGCTCTTGTTTTTCGAGAAGCCAAGCATTGGAGGTCAAGAACCGTTTGAATAAAAGTGGAAATGGGAGCTGATTGAGAAGTCAAGCAACTGAAATGTAAGTAAAAGGCGCAGTTGGTAACGGAGAAAATTCTCGAATATGTCAGTGAGGCAAGTTAAAGTGCGAGGTGTTCCGATTTCAGTTAGTTTTGAAAGTTCTTTACCGCCGAACCTGGATGTGTGTTCAGACATTAAAAAAGCTGGATATTTTAAAGCCCCATGTGTTCGGATTCAACGGGTTGGAAAATGGATGGATGGATACTTTAAAGCATAAGACGTGACTAAAATAGTTCAAGTACAGGAAATGTTTTCCCAAAGCTGATGATTAATAGGCAGGTTCTCATGTAATGCTAGAGACACGGGAGACCGGGGCTGCGTTCATTGTTCGGGCCAGTGAATGACGTGTGTAGTGAAGAAGGGCTGGAAGAAAGTTCAAGAAGGTCAGCACCTTAGCGTGAAAACCAGTTGTTAATTTGAGATTACTTACTGCACGTAATTTCTGAATGCTAAGTCGAATAAGGAATTAAATGCTGCATACTAAATTACATGTCTCTGCTGCATGCAGAATCTTGGGTTTGCGTAATAAACCAAAAATAGCAGATGTGAGAAGCTGCGTATTCCATTGTAGGACTGTGGTGCTCCCCAGTCATATCCCAGCAATATTTGGTGTAAAGCATGAATCAGTGCCAGCCCATAACTGGATACTCAAAAACTCGACTGATTGAAGGTTTCTGTGTCCGTGTGGAATTGTGTACTCTTTGATAATGTTTTATAATTTGGTAGTTTTTGCCTTTGGTGTTATAATACATCGGTTCTTCATCATTCATTAGGCTGACCCGCCTTTTAAGGCGAACGACTTTTAAGCTGACCACTTCTGAAGGCAATTCAATATGTAGATCAATTTGATACTTTAAACAAACGCATTAATTTGGTTATATTGCATTTGAGCGGTATTACTTTAATACTCGTAGTTTCTGTTATTTTTGTGATGAAATGTAAACTTTTTTTCTATATTGAGGTCGCCCTTTTGAACCCCCCTGATATTTACTACGCGGTGAGGCATTTGTACTCCATCAACATTAATTATTTCCAGAGACATAATTTTGTCTATTTTTTCCAGCGCAACGCGCACAAAAGCAAGGGAACGATGGGAGCACCAGAACTCCGCTCACATCATGTCGCTTCGTACAGCAAGCTGCAAGTAGTACGTTTGTGATAAGCGGAACACCGCTACGCTTTCCACTCACGGGATGGAAGAACAATCCCGACCGCTTTTATATGGTAAGAAGAAGAAGAAGAAGAAGAAGATATCGCACAGTCTGGAGTAGAAAATCATCTTTTACCTGGAAAAACGAAACTACAAATCCCATCGTGCATTGCAAAATGGACGGGCGTGTGTGAAACTCCGCGCCTGCGTAGCACTCACGGGACGGAAGGACCGCTTTTATATAGAAGGATTGTCATCCTGCTGTCAGGACTCCAGGTGTTTCTTGATACATTTTGAAAATTTTAATTTGAAGAAACAAACGTTAACAAAAACCCTCTGTCCTGTCCACATACTTTATAGAGACTTGGCCATCTTTTGTTTAATAAAGAGGATTCTGTCCTTATCCTCTTTTGCAGTTGTGCATCTGGGCCTTCAGCTTCTTTTTCTATCCTTTTGCAGATTTTGCTTTCTTCCCAAACAGACTGACATGTTTCTTGAGAAAGCTGGTTTTTTTTTTTTCCTTTCTCCATTGTTGATCCCAGAGCTGAACTTTAGGAATGCCATTACCTTGAAAATTAAGAAAAGACAATTGACTTGCTTTATTGAACAGAAAAACTGGTTTTAGCAGCTCTGATGCATTACAAAGGTTTCTCTAATAACCAATTAAAATGAAGGAAAGCCAATTCAGAGAGAGAAACCCTTCCAGGTAGGTTGGGCACAGGGCCGTCTTAACGTTTGGGTACATCTTAATGGCATCACAGGCAAAGTAGTACGCTAGGGCTCCTGTTTTGATATCAAAACAGAGGAATACATGGACATCAGAAATATTGTGGGCCCCTATGCTCCTGCAGCCCTCAAACTGTGCCCATTGTACCCAAACGTTTAGACAGCACTGTGCCAAACCTACCTGGAAGGATGTCTCTCTCTGAATTGCCTTTCCTAAGATTTCTTCTGGGATTTTTTTTTTTTTTTTGTCTTCTTAGGGAGTCAAGGCTGTAAAACCCATTGAGACATTCATTGTGTGATTTTTGGGCTATAAAAAAAAATAAATTATTGTTGGAATAATGCTGCTTACTTTCAGATCACTTGGACCCTTGACCTGGAGTGAGTGATTTTAAGAATATTCTTGAAAAATAATTTAGTTGATAGTAGTTTAGAAGTGTTTATGGTGTATCTAGAAATACACATTATGAGCTGATATATACCAGCAATCAAAAGTTGGGAATCACCCAGGAACTTCATAGAAATACAATTTAATGCAAGATACTATCAACATGCAGAGAAGACATTGAAGAAGTGTTTCTAATACTGCTTGAAATTCATTTTTAATTCATTATTCACATATGACTGCTAAAAAAAAAAAAAGTTTTCCAGCACCCATTCCTTAAGTGTCCTAATGGTAAATTCTCTTAGATTTTAACCTTAAGTAGTCACGTATTCATTTTAATTGGTTATTAGAGAAACCTTTGTAATTGCATCAGAGCCGCTAAAACCAGTCTTTCTGTTCAGTAAGTCAAGTCAATTTTCTATTCATAATTTGCTCGGTATTGGCATTCCTAAAGTTCAGTTCTGGGCTCAAAAAATGGCTAAAAAAACAAACAGCTTTCTCAAGAAACATGTCAGTCTGTGTATATTTTTTATTTTTGTCTAACCAGAATAAAGGTTATTCTATATGAAGGATTGTAAAGAGGGCGGCACGGTGGCACTGCTGCCTCGTAGTTAGGAGACCCAGGTTTGCTTCCCGGGTCCTCCCTGCGTGGAGTTTGCATGTTCTCCCCGTGTCTGTGCGGGTTTCCTCCCACAGTCCAAAGACATGCAGGTTAGGTGCATTGGTGATTCTGAATTGGCCCGTGTGTGTTTGTGTGTGTCCTGCGGTGGGTTGGCACCCTGCCCGGGATTGGTTCCTGCCTTGTGCCCTGTGTTGGCTGGGATTGGCTCCAGCAGACCCCCGTGACCCTGTATTCGGATTCAGCAGGTTGGAAAATGGATGGATTGTAAAGAAACTGAACATGTCACACAAAAGTGCCTATTACTGTTTTGAGAGAAGTAAGCAAACCAGGAATGAAGAAGAAGAAGAAGCTGAAGGCTCAGATACACAACCACAAAAGAGCTTGAAGTTTGAGAAACAAGCGACTTACAGGTACTCAGTTGGCATCTTCCTTAAATACATGTCAAATGCCATTGTTTTTCTGCAATAAATAAAATTGCTGACCATAATATGTTTTTCTAGCCATCTGCCGTCCAATGTCTGTGTTCTTTTGTCCACTTTAGGCTTTTTATTTATTTATTTGCCAGTTTCAGATGTGGCCTTTCCCTCTAGGGCCAGGATCCTGGAGTCATCTTTCCACTGTTGCAGGTAACAATGGTATTTGGCATTTATTTAAGAAAAAAAAAAAAAGACGATCTGTAAGGTGTTTATTTCACACACTACAAACTGTGGTGTACTCACCTTTTTATGCAGTTGTGTCTTTCTCTTTTTATCTATCCTGGTTAATTTGTCCTCTTTTTTCAAGTCTATTTGCATAAAATCTTGTTTCTTAGCAATTTGTCTTATTTAATAACTATTATTAATAAAATAAAATAGACTGGCATATTTTTTTGAGAACACTGGTTCATTTTGGCCACTTTTGAACCCAGAACTGACCATTAGGAATTCCTGTATCTTGCACTCAAGGAAAGACAATTGACTTGCTGTATTGAACCGAATGGCAGGTTTCAGCAGTGCTAATACAATTACAAAGGTTTCTCTAATAACCAGTTGGCATTTAAACACGACTGATGAAGGGTATACTAAGGGGGTTCACCATAGTACACTAAAGTAATGGTTGCTGAAAATGGGGCTTTGCTGTCGCATATGAATAATAAATTAAAAATCTGTCATTTCTTGCATTAATATCCATTAGAAATGTTAGAAATGTATGTATTTTTAAATAAATGTAATAGGGTCTTGATTAAAAAAATAAGCATTTCTATCAGAAACATGAACATTTCTGGGGAATTCCAAACTTTTCAATGCTGGTGTATATGGAAAAATATGTTCTGAGATTTTTCTGGGATGGAAGACAGAACTTTTGAGGTACAGCAGTTGCTATGTACACATTAGTCATGGTGATGGAGAGTTGCAATGCTTATTGAACGTTTATTAGTAAATGGAAGGAAGAATAATTTCATTGCACTCTTTGCATGTGATGATAATGACTATATAATCCTATAATGACAAGTTAAACATGTCTGCATATATACTGAATTACTTTACCTGTTGTAATATCAGTGTGATTTCTGTTGAACGTTTAACTAACTGGGAAGAGTAAAACAAAAGTTGCTGTGATTTAGATTGGTTTTTATTATATCCCATGTCCTATCGATTTTGAAACTTGGCAGACAATTTAGCTAATTTTGCTTTGAGAAACTAAATGCAAAGTTATTTGTTAGTTGAATAAATACTTCATAATTTTCTTTGAAGTAAAAATTCAAGATTGCATGTTTTCTTTTCTTTTTTCTGTTTACCAGTTACATACCATCTTGGCGTTGTAACATTTCTTTTTTTCCTGTTGGGTTTGGTAAGGTAGGGGGAAAGCTTGTAAGGTCCAGACAAGTTTCATTACATGTGATTATTAGTTTAGTTTGCCACCTTGTTAAACGTTTGTGATGTGCAAGTTGAGAGTCTTCACTCAGTTTTAGACATTTAGTCAGGCTGGGAGAAATGACAGGGTTTTCTTTTCTACCTGTGCATTTGTTACTTTGTGCTCCCTCATTCATTACTTCTGTCTTGTCTCTCTTTGTTTAATAAAACATTCCTTTTGATAAATAACTGTTTTTTGGTGCATCTTGTTCTGGGTGTAAAATGTTGTGCAGGGTCTGTCTGTCCCTTTCTCATTGCAGGGCTTTTACTTATTAGGCATTGACAAAACACTTTGGGCAAGGTGCCTAGGATACGTGGGTAATAGACACACACATAAGAGGGTGGTGGTGCTAATATTCACTCTTTACCCTATAGCTCTTATTATTATGATGAGCAGCCTGCCTATTAAAAGCGTATTACGGTTTGTGTTTCCCATTGGGCTCTCTGTATTCCTAAGCTACTTTATCAAGGTAGAGTGCATTTCTTTAAATGCTTTTCTTGTGCAGATCACTGTGAGAGTATATCATGGGGACTGAACCAACATTTTTCTGGATTACAGTCAAGTGTCTTAAGCGCTAGACTACATTATTTAAACTCATCTTGGTTTCCTCTGCCTTTACCGCTATTTTGAGAGACGCCAATATACTACCAGGGCACACTGACAAAAGCAAGTTGGCCAAATGCGCTAAGCAATGTTTAAACATTTAAAGTAAGGTAATAAATCTTCTGGTAATAAAGTAGCCCTATATGCAATTTGCAATTATATGTGAATTTCCCATTGGGATTAATAAAGTATCTATCTATCTATCTATCTATCTATCTATCTATCTATCTATCTATCTATCTATCTATCTATCTATCTATTTTCCTATCTATCTATCTATCTATCTATCTATCTATGCATTACATGCAGTATATCAATATCAATTCAGTTAATAATAATAATTTTGTTTATATAACACCTTTCCTGTTACAATATATAGGCGGAGTGGGGGCTCTGAGGCTAAGGATCTGTGTATGTGGAAGGCAGCTGATTCAAATGCTGTTACTGCCAGAAAGGATCCTACTCTGTTGGGCCCTTCAGCAATGCCCTTAACCTGAGACTTGCTCCAGGGGTGCAGTACAATATTTGACCCGTGCAAAAAGACAATTTTCCCTTAGGGTATTAATAAAGTATATTGAATCAAAAATATAAGCCTTCTCAGTAATTGTGATTTTACAAGTGAAAGTTTTATTTACTGGAACATTGTTTTGTTTTTTTTTTGGAAAAAAAAAAAATAAATAAAGAAAATGCGACAAAACAAGATATAATATTGTAAGCACTACAAACAAATGGAGAGAAAACACAAAGTCATGCCTATAAACGGAAAATTGTACTGTGCACTTTATTGTTAAATGGTGCGACTCAAACCACCTACACCTGAACACCAGCAAAACCAAGGATCTGGTGGTGGATTTTAGGAGGACCAGGCCCCTCATGGACCCCGTGATCATCAGACGTGACTGTGTGCAGAGGGTACAGACCTATAAATACCTGGGAGTGCAGCTGGATGATAAATTGGACTGGACTGCCAATACTGATGCTCTGTGTAAGAGAGGACAGAGCCGACTATACTTCCTTAGAAGACTGGCGTCTTTCAACATCTGCAATAAGATGCTACAGATGTTCTATCAGACAGTTGTGGTGAGCGCCCTCTTCTACGTGGTGGTGTGCTGGGGAGGCACATTAAAGAAGAGGGACACCTCACGCCTGGACAAACTGGTGAGGAAGGCAGGCTCTATTGTAGGCACAGAGCTGGACAGTTTGACATCCGTGGCAGAGCGACGAGCGCTGAGCAGACTCCTGTCAATCATGGAGAATCCACTGCATCCACTGAACAGGATCATCTCCAGACAGAGGAGCAGCTTCAACGACAGACTTCTGTCACCATCCTGCTCCACTGACAGACTGAGGAGACCCCACACTATACGACTCTTCAATTCCACCCTTTGTACACGTTAATATTATACAAAATTATTGTCTGTCTGTTATACTTTCATTGTTATCACTCTTTAATTTTGTTCATTGTTCTGCTGGAGTATGTGATTTTCCCTTGGGATTAGTAAAGTATCCATCCATCCATCCAAAAAAGTGTAAAGTACCTTTCTATGTGTTGGTATTAACACTTGTAGGTTGTGATTAAACTGGACATTTCTTGATCTGGATACTTCCATGTTATTGAAGTTTCAGAAGTAATATAATAAATTACCATAGTTTGGTATCTATGTTTTTTTTCTACTAGGTTATGATATATGCGTTCTGAAGATTTTTTTTATTTAATGCAGACTGAAGTTTCATGGCAGGATAGTTGTGTTCAGTAGTCATGGTGCCGGAGGGTATTGATTAGCACATTTCACAAAGAATTTCACTGCACTCTACACACAGGACAGTAATGACCTACCAGACTATAACTCGCTAAAGGGCTGGCATCCACAGTCTCTTCAAAAGTAGCTGGCATGGCATTACAGTGCACAAACATTAAATGTACAGGTGAACATTTTTATCAGTTTTTAAAGTGTTCATTAAATGAAATTCCTGCTGTTTTCCCAAAGAGGTTATGCAGGAGTTAAAAAAAGCAAGCCACTAGTAGTGCTGCTGGGAAGGAAGTTTTGAATGCGTTCTGACAAACATGAATTGTGAATACCTGACCAAAAGGTGAAATGATGCCTTGAATGTGCCGTAAGAGTATTTTTTGCCGCATGCAATTTCTCTGTGCACGTTTGTCACCGTTTGCTGCCGAAACACTGGGATGTCTGTGTCTCGTCGCAGAGATCAGAATTTCTTTGTATTTTTAACCAATTCCTCCTCACACCCACAGCTACCATGCGATGTAAAGATAAATGTGCAGAATGGCGTCAGAATTCCCAGTCTTTGTGATTGCTAGCAAAGCTAAACAACCTTCCAGATTGTCTCCCAGAATTGTTCCATGAAGGAAGGAAGCAATACATTAACCTTGAAGTGACTATGTTTGAAAATTTCATGTTGACTCGGTCTAGATGAACTCCAAAGAGATGTCATGCATGCTTAAACAAAAGGTGGAGCAGGAAAAAGAGGAACAACATCACTATCCTGTTTTTAAGCAAATTGTAGTAGATGTTTTTTTTTTTTTAATTATTACTTTTGCATTTTTTTAATACGTTCAAAAAAACATTCAGTTATTGACACTGAAAGAGGACACATTGTCATCACATGAGCTGATTTTTTTTTTCTTTGAAAAGAGTAAGGAGTTGTCTGATATGTTGATGGTTCATTAATTTTAAAGTAAATGGGGGTTGATACTGTGGGCTGGCACCCTGCCCGGGGTTTGTTTCCTGCCTTGCACCCTGTGTTGGCTGGGATTGGCTCCTGTAGACCCCCGTGACCCTGTAGTTAGGATATAGCAGGTTGGATAATGGATGGATGGGGTGATACTGTGACCCTGATGAATACACGATCTTGTTAGGTGAACTGGAAACTCTAAATTGGCCTTGTGTTTCAGTGACCATACTACGGACTGGCACCCTGTCTAGGGTTTTTTTGCTCAGTGGTATGCAGAGATTGGCTTTAGCCCCACAGGAATTGCATTTGGCAGATCTGAGAATATAATATTATCCATCCATCCATTTTCTAACCCGCTGAATCCGAAGACAGGGTCACGGGGGTCTGCTGGAGCCAATCCCAGCCAACACAGGGCACAAGGCAGGAACCAATCCTGGGCAGGGTGCCAACCCACCGCAGGACACACACAAACACACCCACACACCAAGCACACACTAGGGCCAATTTAGAATCGCCAATCCACCTAACCGGCACGTCTTTGGACTGTGGGAGTTATGTACAAAAATTTAAAAACATTGTTTATGCGATCTCGGTGGTGCAGAGCTTAGCATTTTTGCTGCACAGGTTCAACATGCTGGTTTACCATTGAGTCCTGGGTTAAAACACTCTTACTCTTAGTTGATTGTGTACCATTTACACATTCTACCCATATCTTCCTCCTTATCCCAAAGATGTGAATTTTAGGTTGATTGAGGACTTGAAATCTGCCCAGTCTAAGTGAGTAGGCCCTGAAATTGACTGGTTTCCTACCCAGCTTTATTCCAACTTTACAGCCAGTAGTGCTGGAAAAGGCATTACCTCTGGACACAAATATGATTTGGATAATCATTTATGAAAATAGTTCAGAAATCATCACAAACATTAGGTAACATAATGGAACACTGGTTAGTACTGCCACCTCTTGGATCCAGTGTCCTTGTTCAAGTCCTAAAACTGGTTGTTGTCTGCGTGAAGTTTACATGGTCTCCCTGTTTTCATTCTTCATTCCCAAAGACATGCTGGTTATGTGAATTGGCGACTCTAAATTGGTCCTCTGTTCAAGTTTATTGTGATGGGTACAGGATATAATCCTTCTACCTCTCTGATGCAATATCCTGTGTGGACTTTGCATGTTCTGTCTCTGTGCCTGCCAGGGATTTCATCCCACATTCCAAAAGATGCAACTAGAGTAAATTGGCACCTCTAAATTAGTCCTCTGTGTGAGTGTGCCACCCATTGCACGTTAGTTCCCACCTTGCGGCTAGTAGTGTTGGAATAGACATTGTCCTCCCAAACTATAGGCTACAAAATGGATGGATTATGTCTAAATGCTTTACTGTGAATTAGATTAGAGAAGTGGCTTTGACAGTGTTATGTGATCATTTATTACTGTAACCCCACTTAACATCATTATAAAATATAGTCAAAATCAGGCTGTATAACCTGTTAGTTGCTAAGATGTTAAACTGTAAAGATTAAAGATGGTAGGTCGGCTTGGCTTATTGTGTGTTCCTGAGGAAACAGTTAACTGTTTGTGCTGTACCTCAAAACTTGTAAAGACAATCTAGAATCAATCAATCAAAATCTTTTTATTGTCATTGTAGCAATGAGACATTGTACAATGAAATTTTTAGGTGCAATTTTCCAGTGCAGAAAAAAATAAAATAAAAATAACAAGAAAAACAAAACACAATTACTCAAGTTACAACTAAAATAAGGGAATAAATTAAGTATCCAAATTTGTCCATAACAGCAGAACAATGTCTTCCACTCATACATACATACATCTATATATATAATTCACTAAGGGCACGCAAGACGATGAGCGCAAGCAAGACGGAGCCCCGCCCGCCAACTCTAAGACCATGGGATACCCTCAACAGAGCCCCGCCCCACAACTCTAACCCTCCTACCGCGTCATGGGATACACACGACAGAGCCCCGCCCCACAACTCTAACCCTCCTACCGCGTCATGGGATACATACGACAGAGCCATGCACGCCAACTGTAACCATCCTCCCGAGTCCAGCGTTGCTCTCGAGGCCTGCACCAACTCACCAAACACAGCCTCAGTCGCTTTCGTCTGTGCAAAAGTCCACATGCACCTCTGAGCCACGTTGACTTTACACCGCACGCAAGACAGAGAGCCCGCCCGCTAACTCTAAGACCATGGGATACCCTCGACAGAGCCCCGCCCCACAACTCTAACCCTCCTACCGCGTCATGGGATACACACGACAGAGCCCCGCCCGCCAACTCTAACCAAGGGCAAGCAAGACAGAGAGCGCACGCAAGACAAAGAGCCACGCCTGCCAACTCACAAAGACCCGCCCACCAACTCTAAGACCATGGGATACGCACGCATTTAGCGTATAAATGGATATAAATAATTGCATGTAAATGATTCGCCAAAATCTGTTGTATGTAAACGATACTGTTTAAAACGTTATTGTCTTTTCATCAGAAAACCCGGTGTACACGTCTACGTGTATTAGTTTAAATGGCAGTTTTAGCACTCGCAATAGGGCGGACGCGCTGACTTATGGTGTCGACTGGGCAACACAGTGAATGCGGCATCTATCTATATATGTCTGTGTTTTCCGTAGCCTACTACAGGAAGGTACTCTCTCGACCATTGGCATTGGTTTCGCTCCTTGCTATTTTCGATATACTGCGATGGTGGTTACCTAAGCCTTTGTTATACTGAATTCCTTTCTCACCGTTTTCCGTTCCTATTCTTACACCGCCATATGCTACGGCGGGCTTCGGAGAATGCATCATATTGCACTTGTCCCTTATCTAATGTTCGCTTAGAATGAAGGTGCACTCAGTCAGATTGACCACTTAACAGCATTCAGTATGGTGATGGTTGAAGAACAGAAGCTGTTTCTCGGTCTATTTGTCTTAGTCTTTATGGATCTGAAATGTCTGCCTGAAGGCAGGTGTTCAAACGATGCATGTCCTGGGTGTGATGGGTCCTGAAGAATTTTCTTGACATTCCTGAGACAACAGGAGCTATGTAGTTCTTCTAGTGAGGGGAGAGGACAGCCGACTATCCGCTGGATGACCTTAATGACCCTGTGGAGCTCTTTCTTCTGAGCTACTGTGCAGCTGGAGAACCACACACAGAGACAGACCAGGATGCTCTCTATTGTGCAGCGGTTTCTCAGGGATGTTGCTATATAAAACTGAGCATTGAAAACAGAATCATTTTTATTTATGGTTTTCTTCTGCTAGCATTGCCAACAGTAGCTTTTTCAGTGTACATTATGTGGTTTGGAGTGGATAAGTTTCCATGATTTTACATAGATAAATATGAAGTACACCATATAAGACATTGGTTAGCACTGCTGCCTGATGGTCCTGGGTTTGAAACCCATGGCTGGTGCTTGTCTGTGTGAAGTGTACATGTTCTCCCTAGGCTTGTATGGTTTTTCCTCTGGGTGTTCTAGTTTATTTCACAGATTCCAAAGATGCATGTGTTGGGTTAATTGACGATTCCAAATTGGTCCAGTGTGATAATATGTTTGGACTATTGTCCCCATGATGTTGAACTTAATTAAAGAACTTTGAAAATATTACTTGTGGGGGGAACTTGTGTCAAGTGTTGTGGCTAGAGAAGTGGATTCTAAATCCCCAGGAAGCTGGTTGAATCACACTTTTGACTCGCAGTCAGCAAATCCTCAGCAGGTCATTTAATCTGCCTGTTGTCCAAGTTTAAAAATATATGGAAACAATTGTCCATATTTACTATGGGAATAAAATTCCTCATGGTGGAAGCATCTTAATTTGCTGTTTCAGTATCACTCTCTCCATACAGATAGGTGGATGGTCCTAATATCTATGGAGCTCAGTCATGGTGTCTGGCAAAATACTGGGCAGTAGTGGTTGGCAGGGTTCAACCAAAGAGACAGAATGCTTAGAAACTGACTCACTTGGCATGTCAGTGTGTTACCTTTTAACGTTTATTAGAAATCTGGCATTTAATCGCATAACAGCTTGCGTTCTCATTTTGACCGAGATTACAAACAGCCTTGCTTTAAAATGAGAGGCCCACACCTCACAATTAATGGCATAAAATTATCACGTGAGACCTTCACGCTAGAGAGGCCAAATTTATGACACCTATCTTGATTAGCCATGCTTGGGTAGTTTAAGCATTGGATTATAATGAATGAAAACGGCTGCGTATGCAGAGGAGAGTTTCATTCATTTGCTATTTAATGAATGATAATTCTTACTGAAATTGTTTTCTTTTTTTAAACCGTAATTTCTGCCATGCCAGAAATTAATTGCTTTTCTGAAACACTTTCTTAGATTCTGGAACATGAAAGGCACTACATTTAAAAAAAAAGATTGGTTAATTATGTTGTTTTGTTTTACTCAATGTTCTGCAAACCAGTCCCCACCATAAGCAAAGAAATATTAGAAATTATTGATGTCTTGTTATTGAGGAATGCTTTTTAATGCAGATAATATATACATATTTAAAAAAAAAAAAAAAATCACTGCCTCTGATTTGGAGCACCTTGTAAAACAGGGGTTCTTAATTTTTGTTTTTAATTTCAGGACCCTAATTAGAAAATCTACAACATATTGGGACCTAAGAAGAGGATTATTATCATAGTGGGGACGGAGTCATAAAGAGACAAATAGTAATTAAAAGAGTATATTTTTTTGTTGCCTTTCAAGCACATTTTCTTCGGCGAAAATTATTAAAAGAGAAAAGTGGTAGAGTAACTTTAACATCAATACTCTTTGTATCCATATTCCAGACAAGTTTATTCAGAGCAGGGACATGGAACAGACGCAACCAACGAGTGCAAAACGGGAACAGTCCCTGGACAGAATGACATCCCATCATAGGGTGAATACACACACACACACACACACACACACACACAGTCTAGGGACAATTCAGCATCACCACTCCACCTAACCTGCATGTCTTTGGACTGTGGGTGGAAACTGGAGCACCAGGAGGAAATCCACACATGGGGAGAACATGTAAAGTCCACTCAGAGAGCACTGGGAGCTTCAACCTAAAACAATTATTTATCGAAACTGGAACAGATTGCTGAGATGGTTCAATACCAGTGGAAATGTTTAGTTTAAGGTTAAGCTGACAGAGAGAGTTTCTTGGGGTGTGACAGGAGAATGTGATACCTTTTTTTAAAAAAAGCATAGTATTAAAGGTCACAACTGTGTTTTTTGACTCCTAGCACCTGTTAAGGAATCAAGTAATTACAGCATTAATTAATCAATGCAGCTTATTTAATGTGTCTTAACATTGAAAAATGTATTTTCAATGCTTAACTATCTATATATATATATAATTCACTATGGCAAGACAACCATGGAAAGCACGCCGGAAGGGGCGTGTATTCACTAAGCCACCGACAAGTAAGACCCCTATGGCGCACGCAGGAAGGAGCCACGCCGGAGGTAAATCGCCATATAAATCGTGTAGAACGGTTTGCGAGGAGTATCCCATGGGACCCTTAAAACAATCCTTTACAACTGAGGTTAAAACACAATGAAGTAAGCAGTCTTTAAAAACCGAGTTTTCGGTTACGACGCACGACCGCGTGCCCCATAGCAAACTGTTTTACACGCTACATACAGCAATTCGCATCCGCGTCAAACATGCGTATTCTTAGATGCTCCTGCAGGAACACGGAAAGTCCACGTGAGTCACACGTGCAAAGACGACGACGACTCAAGTGACGAGTTGGAGGTGGGCACATGAGCGATGGCGGCGGTCCGCCAGTTTTCAGTCATGGACGATTGTGTGTTGGTTCGTTCCGTGCATTGTTACAATGTTGCTTTTCTTGCTGATTTATTACATTACCGATTTTTCAAATGTTAATTTTCTCCCTGTGCTTAAAAATTATTAAAAAACCGGCCTGACTATGCGGCGTATGGTACGCCGCGGGTTGGCTAGTTTGACTAGATCTGATTTTGGATTTGCATACTGAGCTTGGGCATTCGATTTTCAGATCATTCAGGCTTTGACCATTGCCATTTTGACTTCACTGGGAAAATGTGGTCTTGTTCTTCTGTGAGCTGTTATTTTTTTAATATGATCAGCAGTTCCTCACATTTACTCTACACTGGCATGGTATGAGTAAATGTCGGTGCTTCTGTCCTTATATGATGTGACAGATAGGGGGTGCTGTCGTCCCCTTGAACCCTTAGATCAGTCGCCAGACATCAGATAAAAGTCCAAATATTGAATTTATTATAATAATACTTTGCACAAAGTACCCATCCACTTCACAATATTCATAAGCAATAAACTAATCTCAATAAACAATAATCCTCCAATCCACCCAGCAGCTCAGTCACCCTTCCTCCCAACTCGGCTCAATCTGATGGGGTTTCCCATCATCCATTTAATGTCCCTGACCCGGAAGTGCTTCTGATCCCTCAGTCCATGTGATTCTCAACACTTCCGGGTCAGGTGAAAACTCCTTTTCTTCATCCCGGAAGTACGTCATTTCCTCTGTCCGTGTGACCAGGACGTACTTCCGGGTTATAAGGCAAATAAAAGTCTCTGAGCCTCCCTGCAGCGGATTCCATCCCCTGGCGGCCCCCATGGTATCCAGTGGGGCTGTGAAGGAAAACTCCAATGTCCATGATGTCCTGCTGGAATTCGGGGCACCTCCATGCTTCTGGAAGGGCACAATCTAGCGGCGTGGGGGTATAGGCCGGGATGAATGGCCGGCCATATTCCACAATGGATTGTTGTCCCACCAGTTATGGCTCTTTCCTTTCCCCCAGTAATGTTGGAACAAGCTCTGACTACCTATTAATACAGTTTATACAATACAATACAATACAGTTTATTTTTGTATAGCCCAAAATCACACAGGAAGTGCCGCAATGGGCTTAATTAACCAAATTAAATAATGGGTTTGTTGTTTTACTGAGTTCTGCAAGGGCTACTAATGTCTCCACCTTTTCTTGTTCTGGAGCATCCATATAACACTTTATTAATGACTTTCATTGGTATATTTATCCACGGGCGGCATGATAGCGCTGCTGCCTTGCAGTTAGGAGACCCCAGTTCGCTTCTCGGGTCCTCCCTGCGTGGAGTTTGCATGTTCTCCCTGTGTCTGTGTGGGTTTCCTCCCACAGTCCAAAGACATGCAGGTTAGGTGCATTGGTGATCATAAATTGTCCCTAAGGGGTGTGTGTGTGTGTGTGCGTGCCGTGCGGTGGGCTGGCGCCCAGCCCAGGGGTTTGTTTTCTGCCTTGCGCCCTGTGTTGGCTGGGATTGGCTCCAGCAGATCCCCGTGACCCTGTAGTTAGGATACAGCGGGTTGGATAATGGATGGATGGATGGATGGATAGTTATCCACTTATGCACATACTGCCACTCATAATTCAGAGTTGTGTATGTTGTAAAAAAACCCGCAAATTAATCAAAAGCAATAGCTGTATTTTTATGCAAGTTTTCATGTTGTCTACACTCTTTTATTAGTAAAATATGTGATTTTGCACACATATATGCCGAGGCGAGCAGCACGTCACAGCTGAGTGAAACTTTTATATGAAAGATCACACAGATGTCAGGCCACATACAGTGAAAGACTCCTTATCATTGGATATCTGAGTTTTAGACCTTTTCAGCGATGTATAGTAGTCTGTGATTAGTCACTAGTACAACAATTTATTTTTTGTACAGCACCAAAATAATACAAGGAGTGCCACAATGTTCTTTAACAGGCCCTTTTTTTGGACAGCCCCAGAGCCTTGACTCCCAAAGAAGACAAGAACAATGCCCCCAAAAAAGCCCTTGTAGGAAAAAAAATTTAAAAAATCTTGGGAACGGCAATTCAGACAGAGACCCCTTTCTGGGTAGGTTGGACGTATAATGGGGATCAAAAAATGGGGTTCATACAACACACAAAACAGAACACAAGTAATCCTCTTCACAGATCAAAATTGTCAATCTATCTTTGCCACCTCAGGAATACAGTACAATAGTAATAGTGCACACTACAAAGAAAAATGCAAAATGCAAGGACAGATTATATCACATATGAGAATTCAGATTTGTTCAGAGTCCTGGAGACCTCTGCCAACAAGCTGCCTCCCGCGTACTGGCCATTGCATAGCTGAGTCAGACTGCGCCAGCCAATCTGATGAGACCCTTTTACTTGATGATTCCAACACTCCTTTATCAGAGATGACTTTTACATAGGAAGGCAAACAACTTGGCTGTAGAGCAGTGGCACCAAGTGCCACATGTGAGTACTGAGAAGAGAATCAAAGAAGGTGAGTGTTAGTAACAAATGACAAATTATCATATTACTTCTGTTTCAGTACTTGTGATTTAGCAACAGAGACGCAGTCTGTACAGTTAATCAGCAGCTCTAGTCAGGGTGTGCTAAACCGAAGTCGTGAGTCTTCAGCTGGGATTTAAAAGCTGAGACTGAAGGGGCATCTCTTATAGTAGCAGACAGACCAGTCCACAGTTTAGGGGGGTCCTGTAACTAAAAACTTGACCTCCTACTGTTATTTTATTGATTCATTAGCAGACCGACATCTTGAGATCTTAATGTATGCTCTGGTTTATAAGTAATGATAAGTTCAGATAGGTAAGCACTGCGGTGGGCTGGCACCCTGCCCTGGGTTTGTTTCCTGCCTTTCGCCCAGTGTTGGCTGGGATTGGATCCAGCGGACCCCCGTGACCCTGTAGTTAGGATATAGCGGGTTGAATAGTGGATGGATGGATGGAAAATCTGCAGGTGTTCCGAGGCCACGAGACCACCCAGCCCCCTCTAGGCATTCTACCTAACAATCTCAATCAGTCCTCATGGCCTTTCAGGCTTCACGTGGAAGAATTAGATGATAACGAAGCAAGTCATGTGGCCTTCTGGCCTTCAATCCATCAATGTAAGGACTGCACGGTGCTCTGATCAGGTGGTGGGGGCGCAGATCACCACCACACAACACTGGAAAAAGAAAAAAGTGCCCCCTGCTGGCCTCACCAACACGTCAATCGGTAGCTTCAGTCCCAGTTCCTTTTGAGATGTGGCAGGCCAAACTGGGAACGTCAAGTGGCATTCTGTTGTACTTCCATGACCTCATTTCAGCTCTGGATGGGAATGGTGGGCAACATGATCTTCTCTAACAGAATGAAGAAGCAATTCTACTTTAAACAGTAACATTAACAGTCAACAGCAAATTGGTTTGCTATGCTCTGGTTTGTAAGTAATGATAAGTTCAGATAGGTAAGCACTGCGGTGGGCTGGCACCCTGCCCGGGGTTTGTCTCCTGCCTTGTGCCCTGTGTTGGCTGGGATTGGCTCCAGCAGACCCCCGTGACCCTGTAGTTAGGATATAGCGGGTTGGATAATGGATGGATGGTAAGCAGGACCTTGGCCATTTAAGGCTTTATTTTTTAAAAGGAGGATTTTGAAATCTGCAATAAATGTAACCGGAAACCAGAGTAAAGATTTAAGAATTGGAGTTGTGTTCGTATTTTCTTGTTGTTTGCCACAGCATTTTGATTTAACTGAAAGCTGTATAAAGAACAATTTGAACATCCAGTGAACACTGCAATGAAGCAGTTAATCCTACTAGAAATAAAAGCGTGACTTAATTTCTCAGTATTTCTCATGCATATCTAGGAAACACTTTAGTATCCTTTTTTAATTTTGTAATGTGCGCTTTAAATGACATGAACTGCATGTCACAGTAGTGAATAAAAGATACAGATGCATGCAGAATGTTGGGTTGATGTGCAATAAGACTTGAAGGTTTTGGTAGGGAAATGTATTCTTCAACAAAAAACAAAGAAAGCAGAGTTGAGGAAGTCATAGAATAGTTACAGAATGCAAGTGATAAGGAATATGAAGACCCTGTGACAGTTTTGAATCTACTGAGAACGACTGGATGCTATGCTTGATTTTAGTACTGTACTTGTGTACTTACAGTTCAAGCCTAATAGGTTCACTTACCATATCTGGATGGTGTCTGCTATACATTTTCCCTATGTTAGTTGACTAAGCATGCTCTTGTAGTTTCAACTCTTAGTTTGCCGACTCGAAGTTTCACATGAGGAGCCCTCTGATCGAATGTCACTATAATAAGCTGCTCATGCTGCTGTGTCGTGAGTTCACAAAGACAAAGAAAAACTGTCTCAGCTAAGGTCTTGTCCATGGTGTACGCCACAGCCATTCCGCCAAAAGAATAGTGCTGTGCGATATTATCTTGTTTCTAATTGCCCTCACTTCAACATCCACCAACTACGTTCTCGGAAGGCAGAACCTAGCACAATTACAAATGGCAAATAAAGTCAAGAGGTGGCTTGGAAGAGGATCAGGTGGAGGCTGAAGAGAACGCCATCAATGAAGTGAGCATGAATCTGTGGAGGTGGGAGAGCGGATTGCACCATGAACAAGTCTCATGCTTGTGACGCAGCAACGGCAACCTGCGACCCAAAAGTAGCTGAGAAACACTGGTTTAGGTGTGCGTGTGGTGAGTGTGCGACTAACTCTGGGAGATCCTGTCCAGGGGCTGTTTTGTTGCTTTGTTTCCAGGGTTTCCAGGAAAGGCATTGTCCCCACCCAATGGAAAAAGCTGGTATGAATATATATATATATGTACTTAGTTTATTCTGGATGTGAATTGCAAGAAGAAAGCAACAATTAGAAAAAACAAATGAAAACACACTAAACGTATGCATGGCAACTGCATCAGAAGGTAGGGTCAAATGTGTGAATTGCAGCACACAAACTCCAATGTGATATACAAAATATAAGGTTCCTGTGTGCCTGGTGTAAATAGAAATAGTTTCATGGACTGGCATGAAAATATTTGAAAGAAAACATTTGGATGAATACATAATTAATTAAGCCACAGCATGAAGTTATAGGAAAGAGTAGTGGAAGCTCAGTTAAGAATTGAGCTGATGATTAGTGAGCAGCAGTATGGTGTCATGTCAAGAAAGAGCACCACAGATGTGATGTTTGCTCTGAGGATGTTGATGGAGAAGTTTAGAGAAGGCCAGAAGGAGTTGCATTGCGTCTTTGTGGACCTGGAGAAAGCAAATAACAGGGTTACTGAGAGGAGCTGTGGTATTGTATGAGGAATACATGCATAATTAAGTACCTGCGCAAGTATAAACAGTACACCGCTTACGTAGCAATAGCGTAAGTATAAACCTGGCTCAAGACAAACACAACTGAACATAGTCGAATCCGGTGCAGGTAATA